>NC_135499.1:39803375-39953375 GCF_052857255.1 Amblyomma americanum | reverse complement strand
CAGGGTCTCTGAATTTAATCTGTGGGACGAGGACCGCAAGCTTCGGAACGTCTACTTTGCCCTCCAGGACGCCGCCAAGACGTGGTTCGAAAACCACGAGTCCGCCATCCACACCTGGCAAGACTTCCGGCGCCAGTTGCTGGATACGTTCAGCAGCAACGAGCGGAGGGAGCGTGCTGAATTGGCCCTGCAATCGAGAGCGCAGCAGCCAAACGAGAGCGTGGCGATGTTCGTGGAGGACATGACCCGGCTTTTCAACCGCGCTGATCCTTCGATGTCGGAAGCCAAGAAGGTGCGCCATTTGATGCGGGGCGTCAAGGAGCAATTGTTCGCTGGGCTCGTGCGCGATCCTCCGGCTACAGTCGCCGATTTTGCATAGGAGGCGGCAGGCATGGAGCGCGCCCTGCAGCAGCGGTTTGCGCACTACGGCCGTTCCTCAAACATCACTGCTGTGGAGTGCCACATGCCGAGGCCCGGGGATGAGAACACCTCCCTCCGAGAGCTCATCAGGAGCATCGTTCGCGAAGAGCTGCAGAAGCTTCGCTCTGTGGAGCAGCCTCCTAGTGTCACCGCCATCTCGGAGGCTGTCCGTGACGAGATACGCCGCACGGTGCAGCCCACTCCACCGCCGCCACCGCCAGCGCCCTATGTGATGACATACAGCGAGACATTGCGAAGTCCTGCACCACCACCGCCGGCGTTCTACTCTCCTGCCCCTACCGCGCCGTCCCACCGATTCCCGCATACGACAGCGCTGCCAGACGACCGCCCACCCGTCACGAAGGCAAACATGTGGCGAACGCCGAACAACAGGCCCCTGTGCTTCCATTGCGGCGAAGCAGGCCACATCCGTCGTCACTGCCCGTACCGCCGGATTGGCCTGCGCGGCTTTTCGCCCGACGCACCTCTGCCGCGCTATGGTGAACGACCCCGCGAGATCGATCAGTACCTAGCGGCCAACGTCCCACCTGCACCCACTGCCCAACGTCAGTCCAGGTCACCGTCGCCTCTACGGTTTTCTTCACCAGTTCGCCAGTCCTACGTCCGGCAGTCCTCCAGCCCGCGCCGGGAAAACTGAGGACGGCGACCCCCGGAGGTAGGGCCGCCGTCACCGGACATAATGACGAACATCCTCCGCTCACCGACGTTAGCATGCGACCCGACCTCCGACCCCACGCCGCGACGACCTTTCGACGCCCAGAGACGCCTTCTTCGCTTGGCGCCTCAATTGGACAATCTGAACGACCCTTAAGTCCGACGACTTTTCGACGAACGGAGACGCCTCCGCTTGACGCCCCAACCCGACCGCGAGAACGATCCCCTAGTCCGATCTCCCTCACACAGCGTTTTTCTGACGGTGACCAAGCTTCGGCTGAAATCTCGGTCATCGTTGATGGCCGCCGCGTGACTGCTCTTGTAGTTACCGGCGCCGATTTCTCCGACCTGAGTCGTGGTCTGACGCTTGTCCTGAGGAAAGTACTGACACCTTGGCCTGGAACACACATCCGGACAGCTGGAGGCCATCTAGTGACACCGCTTGGCGTCTGCACCGCTAGAATGGAGATTCGTGGTGTCACCTTCACTGCCGTGTTGGCTCATTGCTCGAAGGACCTCATCCTCGGGTTAGATTTTCTTCGGGAACACGGTGCGATAATCAACCTCCGCGAACTTGTCGTGACGTTCTCACCTCATTGTGCCATAGCCGACAGCAGCGAGCCCGACAGGCCTGTTTTTCGCGTGTTTGATGACAATGTGACGCTACCACCACGCTCCAGTTTGTTTATTACGGTGGAATGCTCCAACCCACGCACTCCTCACGGGGTTGCGGAAGGTAACCTGTCGTTACTGCTGAGTCAACAAGTCTGCGTTGCGCGGGGTGTTACTTCCCTCCGCGGACTGCGAACGCAGCTTTTTGTTACGAACTTTAGCGCCGAATACCGCCACTTGCCGCAAGCAACCGCCATAGCCTATTTCGATGAAATTAGTGACTCAGTCTCCCACTGCGCCTGCTCCCTCAACGATACCCATGCATCGACGTCTGACGCTTCCGTTATGACTGACGTGAACCCCGATCTAACCGCCGATCAGAAACACCGCCTCCACATGATCCTCGACTCTTTTCGTGACTGCTTTGCGACCACTTCTAAGTTCGACAAACATCGGTCGCTAAACACCGCATTGTAGTGGATGAAGGCGAGAGGCCTATACAACACCACCCCTATCGAGTGTCTGCGAAAGAACGGGAGGTGATTCGGAGGCAGGTTGAGGAAATGCTCCGCGACGATGTTATCCAGCCGTCAACAAGCCCGTGGGCTTCGCCCGTTGTGCCGGTCGCCAAGAAGGATGGCACTCTCCGATTCTGCGTCGACTATCGTCGCCTCAACAAGATTACTAAAAAGGACGTTTATCCGTTGCCCCGAATTGATGACTCGTTCGATCGCCTGCGTCATGCCGGATACTTTTCCTCTCTTGATCTACGCAGTGGGTACTGGCAGATCGAAGTCGATGAACGTGACCGTGAAAAGACCGCGTTAATAACGCCTGACGGTTTGTATGAGTTCAAGGTGCTCCCCTTTGGCCTGTGTACCACTCCTGCCACCTTTCAAAGAATGATGGACACTGTCCTGGTTTGCCTCAAATGGCAGTCGTGTCTCGTCTATCTTGATGATGTGGCTATTTTCGCTGCGACCTACGAAGAACATCTCAAACGCTTGAGTGCAGTATTGACGGCCATCCGATCAGCCGGTCTATCTCTAAAACCCGAAAAATGCCACTTCGCGTACCAACGGCTTAAGTTTTTGGGCCATGTTGTGACACCTGAAGGTGTCAGCCCCGACCCCGACAAGACGGCTGCCGTAGCTGCGTTCCCGACTCCCACTGATAAGCGAGCTGTGCGCCGGTTTCTTGGCCTCTGCGCATATTACCGACGCTTCGTGCAAGACTTCTCCAGGCTGGCTGAGCCTCTCACACGGCTGACAAAAGACGATCAGCCTTTCGTCTGGGCACAGGAACAGCAGGACGCCTTCGAAAAGCTCCGCTAACGCCTACAAACAACGCCCATTCTTGCCCATTTTGACGAGGAGGCGGATACAGAACTTCACACCGATGCCAGCAACATTGGCCTCGGTGCAGTCCTCGTCCAGTGGCAAGATGGTGTTGAGCGTGTGATTGCTTACGGCAGCCGCACGCTGTCTCGGTCCGAGGCCAATTACTCAACCACTGAAAAGGAGTGCCTAGCTGTTGTGTGGGCGATAACGAAGTTCCGGCCCTACTTGTATGGTCGCCCGTTTCGGGTCGTGAGTGACCACCACTCACTGTGCTGGCTCGCGAATCTTAAAGACCCCTCGGGCCGGCTAGCTCGTTGGAGCCTTCGCTTGCAAGAATTTGATGTAACAGTTGTCTACAAGTCGGGCAACAAACACAGCGATGCAGACTGCTTGTCCCGTGCTCCTATCCCGTCCAGCTCTGATGACCTCGAAGATGACCCCCTCTTTATTGGTGCTCTGGCCACGTCCGACCTCGCTCAACACCAGAGGGACGACACGGAATTGCGGCCACTCATCGATTATCTTGAGGGTACCGCCTCGTTACCGCCTCGTCTATTCGCGCGTGGCTTGTCGTCGTTTTGCTTGCGAGATGGCGTCCTCTACAAACGAAATTACGCCCCGACGGACTCTGGTTACCTGCTCGTGGTTCCAACGGCGCTCCGCACTGACGTTTTGCAGGCATGCTACGACGAGCTTCCTTCCGGCCACCTCGGGTTTTCTCGAACGATGGCACGAGTTCGTCACCGTTATTACTGGTCCAGGCTTTCTGCGACTGTCAAGCGTTATGTACGTACTTGCCGCGAGTGTCAACGTCGGAAGAAACCACCTTTCAAGCTGGCTGTCTTGCTCCAACCCATTGCTCCGCCGAGAATTCCTTTCCACCAAGTCGGCATGGACTTACTGGGCCCATTTCCCACGTCATCATTGGGTAACCGGTATATTCTGGTTGCCACCGACTACCTCACCCGGTATTGTGAGACGAAAGCCCTTCCCCGCGCCACTGCTGCTGAAATTGCTGACTTTTTCATCATCAGCATAGTCCTCCGCCATGGCGCCCCTTATGTTGTTTTAACTGACCGAGGCACAGCGTTCACGTCCACGCTTACTCAGGAAGTTATGCGGCTCAGTGGCACAAGTCATCGTAAGACCTCAGCTTACCATCCTCAAACCAACGGCCTAACCGAGCGCCTCAATAAGACTATCGCTGATATGATTTCTATGTACGTCGACGACGACCATAAGAACTGGGACGAAATCCTTCCGTACGTCACGTTTGCCTACAATACTGCCCTTCAAGAGACGACGGGGTTCACGCCATTTCGTTTGGTACACGGTCGTGAAGTCGTGACTATGTTGGACACGATGTTGTTGCCCGATATTGCCCGCCCATCCGTTGCCGACGCTGATGCATTCGTTCGCCATGCAGAGGCTGCCCGCCGGCTGGCTCGGCAACGAACCTGCGTGCGGCAAGAAGTCGATGCTCACCGCTATAACCTCCGTCCCCGCGAAGTCATTTTCCAGCCTGGCGAAAAAGTGTGGGTTTGGAGCCCCATCCGTCTGCGCGGTCGCTCCGAGAAGCTTTTGCGCCGTTACTTCGGCCCCTACGAGGTACTCCGCCAACTCAGCGACGTTACGTATGAAGTGCGCCCGCAAGGGAGTGTTCGTTCTTCCAGACGCCCGCCGACATCCGAAATTGTGCACGTCGCAAGACTCAAGCCATACCATGCCCGCTAGGACAACTCTCACCACGTTCGGTGCCTGGGATTCTGTTAACACCAACACGTGGCTCCCCCTCACTGTCAGGCATCGAGTCGATGCCTTTCCAGAGGGGAGGGGCAATGCCGCACTTAGTTTAGCCATCACGCTACCGGCTCCCCCGTGCGGTCTGTCTTCGACCTTTGTCGCGCGCCGGACTTCGTCCTCTTCTGCTCGGTGCTAGGCCCTGCCGGCTACGCTCTGCGCAGTGTGCTCGCCAGGTACTGTTCTGCCAGGGATTGAACGTCCTATCGGCGTCCGTGACAATATACATTTGGTGGCATTTGTCTCGTGAAGCACACCTGCACAGTTTTATCAAGATTTATACTCATGCCCCATTTATCACACCACTCTGCAACCTTGTCTAAATCCTTCTGTAGTTCATTATAATCATCGGGACCTTTCATAACGCGATACAGAACGCAGTCTTCCGCAAACAATCGGATGAAAGATGATATGCCAACGATAATGTCATTCATGGATAACAAAAACAATACGGACCCAAAACTGAACCTTGAGGCACCTCCGATGCCACATCAACACCATGCGACAGCCTACCTCCAACGACTACGCGTTGTGTCCTACAATTTAAGCATTCTTTTATCCATTCAACAACCGTTTTATTTATGTTGTACCGCGATAATTTTTCAAGTAGTAAAGAACGGGGCACTAGGTCAAAAGCCTTCCTGAAATCTAAAAAGATGCTATTTACACAGCCCCCTTTGTCAAGAGTGGATGCTAGGTCGTGCGTTAATTCTGTAAGCTGAGTAATACGAGAAAAACCACTTCAAAATGCGTGTTGCTGAGAGGTCAACAAGAAAAACAAATTTAAGTGAGTCATAATATTGCTAAAAAGTACATGCTCAAGGATCTTGCAAGGTACGCTAGTCAAGGACACCGGTCGATAATTAAACACAGATTTTCGAGGTTCTGACTTCGGAATAGGAACAACATTGGCAATTTTCCAGCCTATAGGCAACATTCCGCATGTCAAGGATTTGGCAAAGAGCACATAAAGGTATTTAGACAACGGGCCTGCACAAGCGGAAAGCAGATAGTTCGGCAAGCCATCGTAACCGCTGGCACTAGTTGTACTTATACGTTCAAGTTGTAGTTGAATACCCGTCCTGTCGAATACGATGTCATTCATTGGTTCCCCTCCGATAAGCCCGTAGTGAAATATTGAATCAGTATTAGTTGCGCGCGCAGAAAAAAACAACCGAAGAACGAGCTAAAACATTCTGCCTTATCTAGACTATCATGCACAAGAGACCCATTGTGTTCGAGCACAGGAATTGACACTTCGTCTTTTCTATTCTTCTTGATAAACTGCCAGAATTCTGTAGGGTTGCTTTTTAACTTAGAATGAAAAGAAGCATAAAAAATACCTTTCGCATGTGATATTGCGGAATTCGCCTCTTTTGTGGCTTGTTGCAATTGTTGCTTTTTCTGGGGTGTCGGCTTCTTCCTGTACGCCTTGTATACTTGATTTTTTTTCCCAGTGCTCTACGAACTTCCCTCGTGAACCACGGCTTACTTCTAGCCCGCCTTGCCGTCAGTACCCATGCCGGGACGAATTGGTCACGCAACTCGAAAATCTTCTTTTTAAGTAAACACCACAATTCGTCTACGTTAAGCGACTCTGACAATGTTTCAAATACGTCGTAATACGAGTCGAGTGCCAACGAGATTTCATCGACTTGTGCCTTTAAATAGCTGTATATCTGTCTACCTGCGCTATTAGCGACTTTAATGTACTCCAATTTCAGCTTGCACAAAACAGCGTTATGGTCACTTATGCCTGGCAAGATCAGCACAGGTTGCGTATCCAAAAGCAAATTAGTAAAAAGTAAGTCTAACACATTGCTTCCACGAGTAGGTTGGCACACCAACTGCGATAGCGCAGATGAGTTGTATAACTTCATCAATTCTTTTGCTAACGCACTAGACACATTAGGTATTGTTGCATTTTGCAAACAATTAATTTCGGGCAAATTAAAATCACCACCGATCACTAAGGAGTCATAATTTCTCACTTCTACGTCTTCCACAAGCTTAGTTAAAACCTGTACCTTACTTCCAGGAGGCCTGTAAAAGGAACACACCGCTAGTGATTTTCCATTTTTCAAACGAAGTTGCACCCAGACAGCCTCAGTAGAATCATCTGACTTGCATAACATCTGCGACTGTATATTTTGAGCAACAAGAATGAACACACCACCTCCGTGACAGTCTTTATCTTTTCTATAGCTAACGTAGTTGCTAGGAAAGACATCACAATCCCTATCGTTACCATCTAACCACGATTCAGTGCCCAAAATTACAGATGGTTTGCTCATGTCAACCAAGTTGAAAAATTCATCTGTTTTGTTTCGGAGGCTTCTGCAGTTAACGATAAGGAACGATAACAACGCGCCTTTCTCTCGGCTTTGTCAAACTCGCACAACCTTCCCCATGGATTCGTCATAAACATCATAAACGTCATAAACATACCGGCACTACTAGGGCTGTGCCATTACCGTCTTTGCTGCTCTTCATGCAGGTTGGTGCTGGCTCACTTACGAGCCACTGCCCCGTCATCACCGAAGAGAACATCGTTCAAGGGCCGTCGTCGCAAGTTAACAGCACGTCATGCGCAGCTGACACTGTTTTAGAAAACACCGACTTCAACATCACCGAGGAATACTGCAGTGTCGCTGCTTTTGGACGTTGCGCAACTCGGGTCGAGCTACCATGGGCTGTTAGCAAGCACCACTTCCATGTACAAAAGGCGGCGAGCTTCAGTCTGGATTGGGGGCGTGAAACCGGCACTACTATGGCTGTGCCATTCACGTCTTTGCTGCTCTTCATGCAGGTTGGTTCAGATGATATATGTACGCAGCGCGTTTTTGCCTTGCCGGTTTCACCCCCTGTGCTTTTCGCGAGTGTATGTTCGCGATCAGGGGCCAGGCGACCTTCTCGTAGAAGGAAGACTCATTTTTGCTACTTCGTCGCGCTGCATTTTACTTCCTGATGCTGTTGTTATGCGGCGACGTTGAACTAAACCCTGGGCCCGGTGACACGATACTGCAGCAACTCTTGGATGGCCAAAATGAAATCAAGCAGAAGCTAACCGCTATTGAAAAGTACCAAGCAGACAATAAGGCCGCTATGGCTAATATGAATGCGCGTATGACCAAGATTGAAGCAATTATTGACAGGTTCGAAGAATTACGCAGTAGCGTTGCAGAGTATAAGTCGAGCTGTGATTCCTTCCAGGCTAACTTAGCATCGTTGGTACACAAGGTGGACGATCTTGAAAACCGTAGTCGGAGGTGTAACTTAATTCTTTTTGGCGTTGACGGATATGACGCGCGGGAACCATATAGGAAATCTGAAGAGCGTGTTGTCAATCTGTGCACTTCAGTATTACAAGTCGGCGAGGTGGAAATAGAAAGGGCACACCGACTTGGCAAATTTAACGCTGACAAGCAACGCCCTATAATTGTCAAATTTTGTTCAGATAAGGACAAACAGAAAGTTCTGCTGGCGGCTAAGAAATTGAAGGGTACAAGAATTTCTATTTCGGAAGATTTTTCTGAGCCATTGCGAAAGAAAAGAAGAATGCTTCTAGAATATGCGAAGGAAAATCAGTCCGAGGCAGATAAAGGGTACGTAAAGCGTGACGTACTCTACTTGCATAAAATGAAGTATGTTTATGACGAATCCATGGGGAAGGTTGTGCGAGTTTGACAAAGCCGAGAGAAAGGCGTGTTGTTATCGTTCCTTATCGTTAACTGCAGAAGCCCCCGAAACAAAACAGATGAATTTTTCAACTTGGTTGACATGAGCAAACCATCTGTAATTTTGGGCACTGAATCGTGGTTAGATGGTAACGATAGGGACTGTGATGTCTTTCCTAGCAACTACGTTAGCTATAGAAAGATAGAGACTGTCACGGAGGTGGTGTGTTCATTCTTGTTGATCAAAATATACAGTCGCAGATGTTATGCAAGTCAGATGATTCTACAGAGGCTGTCTGGGTGAAACTTCGTTTGAAAAATGGAAAATCACTCGCAGTGTGTTCCTTTTACAGGCCTCCTGGCAGTAAGGTACAGGTTTTAACTAAGCTAGTGGAAGATGTAGAAGTGAGAAATTATGACTCCTTAGTGATCGGTGGTGATTTTAATTTGCCCGAAATTAATTGGTTGCAAAATGCAACAATACCTAATGTGTCTAGTGCGTTAGCAAAAGAATTGATGAAGTTATACAACTCATCTGCGCTATCGCAGTTGGTGTGCCAACCTACTCGTGGAAGCAATGTGTTAGACTTACTTTTTACTAATTTGCTTTTGGATACGCAACCTGTGCTGATCTTGCCAGGCATAAGTGACCATAACGCTGTTTTGTGCAAGCTGAAATTGGAGTACATTAAAGTCGCTAATAGCGCAGGTAGACAGATATACAGCTATTGAAAGGCACAAGTCGATGAAATCTCGTTGGCACTCGACTCGTATTACGACGTATTTGAAACATTGTCAGAGTCGCTTAACGTAGACGAATTGTGGTGTTTACTTAAAAAGAAGATTTTCGAGTTGCGTGACCAATTCGTCCCGGCATGGGTACTGACGGCAAGGCGGGCTAGAAGTAAGCCGTGGTTCACGAGGGAAGTTCGTAGAGCACTGGGAAAAAAAAATCAAGTATACAAGGCGTACAGGAAGAAGCCGACACCCCAGAAAAAGCAACAATTGCAACAAGCCACAAAAGAGGCGAATTCCGCAATATCACATGCGAAAGGTATTTTTTATGCTTCTTTTCATTCTAAGTTAAAAAGCAACCCTACAGAATTCTGGCAGTTTATCAAGAAGAATAGAAAAGACGAAGTGTCAATTCCTGTGCTCGAACACAATGGGTCTCTTGTGCATGATAGTCTAGATAAGGCAGAATGTTTTAGCTCGTTCTTCGGTTGTTTTTTTCTGCGCGCGCAACTAATACTGATTCAATATTTCACTACGGGCTTATCGGAGGGGAACCAATGAATGACATCGTATTCGACAGGACGGGTATTCAACTACAACTTGAACGTATAAGTACAACTAGTGCCAGCGGTTACGATGGCTTGCCGAACTATCTGCTTTCCGCTTGTGCAGGCCCGTTGTCTAAATACCTTTATGTGCTCTTTGCCAAATCCTTGACATGCGGAATGTTGCCTATAGACTGGAAAATTGCCAATGTTGTTCCTATTCCGAAGTCAGAACCTCGAAAATCTGTGTTTAATTATCGACCGGTGTCCTTGACTAGCGTACCTTGCAAGATCCTTGAGCATGTACTTTTTAGCAATATTATGACTCACTTAAATTTGTTTTTCTTGTTGACCTCTCAGCAACACGCATTTTGAAGTGGTTTTTCTCGTATTACTCAGCTTACAGAATTAACGCACGACCTAGCATCCACTCTTGACAAAGGGGGCTGTGTAAATAGCATCTTTTTAGATTTCAGGAAGGCTTTTGACCTAGTGCCCCGTTCTTTACTACTTGAAAAATTATCGCGGTACAACATAAATAAAACGGTTGTTGAATGGATAAAAGAATGCTTAAATTGTAGGACACAACGCGTAGTCGTTGGAGGTAGGCTGTCGCATGGTGTTGATGTGGCATCGGAGGTGCCTCAAGGTTCAGTTTTGGGTCCGTATTGTTTTTGTTATCCATGAATGACATTATCGTTGGCATATCATCTTTCATCCGATTGTTTGCGGAAGACTGCGTTCTGTATCGCGTTATGAAAGGTCCCGATGATTATAATGAACTACAGAAGGATTTAGACAAGGTTGCAGAGTGGTGTGATAAATGGGGCATGAGTATAAATCTTGATAAAACTGTGCAGGTGTGCTTCACGAGACAAATGCCACCAAATGTATATTGTCACGGACGCCGATAGGACGTTCAATCCCTGGCAGAACAGTACCTGGCGAGCACACTGCGCAGAGCGTAGCCGGCAGGGCCTAGCACCGAGCAGAAGAGGACGAAGTCCGGCGCGCGACAAAGGTCGAAGACAGACCGCACGGGGGAGCCGGTAGCGTGATGGCTAAACTAAGTGCGGCATTGCCCCTCCCCTCTGGAAAGGCATCGACTCGATGCCTGACAGTGAGGGGGAGCCACGTGTTGGTGTTAACAGAATCCCAGGCACCGAACGTGATGAGAGTTGTCCTAGCGGGCATGGTATGGCTTGAGTCTTGCGACGTGCACAATTTCGGATGTCGGCGGGCGTCTGGAAGAACGAACACTCCCTTGCGGGCGCACTTCATACGTAACGTCGCTGAGTTGGCGGAGTACCTCGTAGGGGCCGAAGTAACGGCGCAAAAGCTTCTCGGAGCGACCGCGCAGACGGATGGGGCTCCAAACCCACACTTTTTCGCCAGGCTGGAAAATGACTTCGCGGGGACGGAGGTTATAGCGGTGAGCATCGACTTCTTGCCGCACGCAGGTTCGTTGCCGAGCCAGCCGGCGGGCAGCCTCTGCATGGCGAACGAATGCATCAGCGTCGGCAACGGATGGGCGGGCAATATCGGGCAACAACATCGTGTCCAACATAGTCACGACTTCACGACCGTGTACCAAACGAAATGGCGTGAACCCCGTCGTCTCTTGAAGGGCAGTATTGTAGGCAAACGTGACGTACGGAAGGATTTCGTCCCAGTTCTTATGGTCGTCGTCGACGTACATAGAAATCATATCAGCGATAGTCTTATTGAGGCGCTCGGTTAGGCCGTTGGTTTGAGGATGGTAAGCTGAGGTCTTACGATGACTTGTGCCACTGAGCCGCATAACTTCCTGAGTAAGCGTGGACGTGAACGCTGTGCCTCGGTCAGTTAAAACAACATAAGGGGCGCCATGGCGGAGGACTATGCTGATGATGAAAAAGTCAGCAATTTCAGCAGCAGTGGCGCGGGGAAGGGCTTTCGTCTCACAATACCGGGTGAGGTAGTCGGTGGCAACCAGAATATACCGGTTACCCAATGATGACGTGGGAAATGGGCCCAGTAAGTCCATGCCGACTTGGTGGAAAGGAATTCTCGGCGGAGCAATGGGTTGGAGCAAGACAGCCAGCTTGAAAGGTGGTTTCTTCCGACGTTGACACTCGCGGCAAGTACGTACATAACGCTTGACAGTCGCAGAAAGCCTGGGCCAGTAATAACGGTGACGAACTCGTGCCATCGTTCGAGAAAACCCGAGGTGGCCGGAAGGAAGCTCGTCGTAGCATGCCTGCAAAACGTCAGTGCGGAGCGCCGTTGGAACCACGAGCAGGTAACCAGAGTCCGTCGGGGCGTAATTTCGTTTGTAGAGGACGCCATCTCGCAAGCAAAACGACGACAAGCCACGCGCGAATAGACGAGGCGGTAACGAGGCGGTACCCTCAAGATAATCGATGAGTGGCCGCAATTCCGTGTCGTCCCTCTGGTGTTGAGCGAGGTCGGACGTGGCCAGAGCACCAATAAAAAGGGGGTCATCTTCGAGGTCATCAGAGCTGTACGGGATAGGAGCACGGGACAAGCAGTCTGCATCGCTGTGTTTGTTGCCCGACTTGTAGACAACTGTTACATCAAATTCTTGCAAGCGAAGGCTCCAACGAGCTAGCCGGCCCGAGGGGTCTTTAAGATTCGCGAGCCAGCACAGTGAGTGGTGGTCACTCACGACCCGAAACGGGCGACCATACAAGTAGGGCCGGAACTTCGTTATCGCCCACACAACAGCTAGGCACTCCTTTTCAGTGGTTGAGTAATTGGCCTCGGACCGAGACAGCGTGCGGCTGCCGTAAGCAATCACACGCTCAACACCATCTTGCCACTGGACGAGGACTGCACCGAGGCCAATGTTGCTGGCATCGGTGTGAAGTTCTGTATCCGCCTCCTCGTCAAAATGGGCAAGAATGGGCGTTGTTTGTAGGCGTTAGCGGAGCTTTTCGAAGGCGTCCTGCTGTTCCTGTGCCCAGACGAAAGGCTGATCGTCTTTTGTCAGCCGTGTGAGAGGCTCAGCCAGCCTGGAGAAGTCTTGCACGAAGCGTCGGTAATATGCGCAGAGGCCAAGAAACCGGCGCACAGCTCGCTTATCAGTGGGAGTCGGGAACGCAGCTACGGCAGCCGTCTTGTCGGGGTCGGGGCTGACACCTTCAGGTGTCACAACATGGCCCAAAAACTTAAGCCGTTGGTACGCGAAGTGGCATTTTTCGGGTTTTAGAGATAGACCGGCTGATCGGATGGCCGTCAATACTGCACTCAAGCGTTTGAGATGTTCTTCGTAGGTCGCAGCGAAAATAGCCACATCATCAAGATAGACGAGACACGACTGCCATTTGAGGCAAACCAGGACAGTGTCCATCATTCTTTGAAAGGTGGCAGGAGTGGTACACAGGCCAAAGGGGAGCACCTTGAACTCATACAAACCGTCAGGCGTTATTAACGCGGTCTTTTCACGGTCACGTTCATCGACTTCGATCTGCCAGTACCCACTGCGTAGATCAAGAGAGGAAAAGTATCCGGCATGACGCAGGCGATCGAACGAGTCATCAATTCGGGGCAACGGATAAACGTCCTTTTTAGTAATCTTGTTGAGGCGACGATAGTCGACGCAGAATCGGAGAGTGCCATCCTTCTTGGCGACCGGCACAACGGGCGAAGCCCACGGGCTTGTTGACGGCTGGATAACATCGTCGCGGAGCATTTCCTCAACCTGCCTCCGAATCACCTCCCGTTCTTTCGCAGACACTCGATAGGGGTGGTGTTGTATAGGCCTCTCGCCTTCATCCACTACAATGCGGTGTTTAGCGACCGATGTTTGTCGAACTTAGAAGTGGTCGCAAAGCAGTCACGAAAAGAGTCGAGGATCATGTGGAGGCGGTGTTTCTGATCGGCGGTTAGATCGGGGTTCACGTCAGTCATAACGGAAGCGTCAGACGTCGATGCATGGGTATCGTTGAGGGAGCAGGCGCAGTGGGAGACTGAGTCACTAATTTCATCGAAATAGGCTATGGCGGTTGCTTGCGGCAAGTGGCGGTATTCGGCGCTAAAGTTCGTAACAAAAAGCTGCGTTCGCAGTCCGCGGAGGGAAGTAACACCCCGCGCAACGCAGACTTGTTGACTCAGCAGTAACGACAGGTTACCTTCCGCAACCCCGTGAGGAGTGCGTGGGTTGGAGCATTCCACCGTAATAAACAAACTGGAGCGTGGTGGTAGCGTCACATTGTCATCAAACACGCGAAAAACAGGCCTGTCGGGCTCGCTGCTGTCGGCTATGGCACAATGAGGTGAGAACGTCACGACAAGTTCGCGGAGGTTGATTATCGCACCGTGTTCCCGAAGAAAATCTAACCCGAGGATGAGGTCCTTCGAGCAATGAGCCAACACGGCAGTGAAGGTGACACCACGAATCTCCATTCTAGCGGTGCAGACGCCAAGCGGTGTCACTAGATGGCCTCCAGCTGTCCGGATGTGTGTTCCAGGCCAAGGTGTCAGTACTTTCCTCAGGACAAGCGTCAGACCACGACTCAGGTCGGAGAAATCGGCGCCGGTAACTACAAGAGCAGTCACGCGGCGGCCATCAACGATGACCGAGATTTCAGCCGAAGCTTGGTCACCGTCAGAAAAACGCTGTGTGAGGGAGATCGGACTAGGGGATCGTTCTCGCGGTCGGGTTGGGGCGTCAAGCGGAGGCGTCTCCGTTCGTCGAAAAGTCGTCGGACTTAAGGGTCGTTCAGATTGTCCAATTGAGGCGCCAAGCGAAGAAGGCGTCTCTGGGCGTCGAAAGGTCGTCGCGGCGTGGGGTCGGAGGTCGGGTCGCATGCTAACGTCGGTGAGCGGAGGATGTTCGTCATTATGTCCGGTGACGGCGGCCCTACCTCCGGGGGTCGCCGTCCTCAGTTTTCCCGGCGCGGGCTGGAGGACTGCCGGACGTAGGACTGGCGAACTGGTGAAGAAAACCGTAGAGGCGACGGTGACCTGGACTGACGTTGGGCAGTGGGTGCAGGTGGGACGTTGGCCGCTAGGTACTGATCGATCTCGCGGGGTCGTTCACCATAGCGCGGCAGAGGTGCGTCGGGCGAAAAGCCGCGCAGGCCAATCCGGCGGTACGGGCAGTGACGACGGATGTGGCCTGCTTCGCCGCAATGGAAGCACAGGGGCCTGTTGTTCGGCGTTCGCCACATGTTTGCCTTCGTGACGGGTGGGCGGTCGTCTGGCAGCGCTGTCGTATGCGGGAATCGGTGGGACGACGCGGTAGGGGCAGGAGAGTAGAACGCCGGCGGTGGTGGTGCAGGACTTCGCAATGTCTCGCTGTATGTCATCACATAGGGCGCTGGCGGTGGCGGCGGTGGAGTGGGCTGCACCGTGCGGCGTATCTCGTCACGGACAGCCTCCGAGATGGCGGTGACACTAGGAGGCTGCTCCACAGAGCGAAGCTTCTGCAGCTCTTCGCGAACGATGCTCCTGATGAGCTCTCGGAGGGAGGTGTTCTCATCCCCGGGCCTCGGCATGTGGCACTCCACAGCAGTGATGTTTGAGGAACGGCCGTAGTGCGCAAACCGCTGCTGCAGGGCGCGCTCCATGCCTGCCGCCTCCTATGCAAAATCGGCGACTGTAGCCGGAGGATCGCGCACGAGCCCAGCGAACAATTGCTCCTTGACGCCCCGCATCAAATGGCGCACCTTCTTGGCTTCCGACATCGAAGGATCAGCGCGGTTGAAAAGCCGGGTCATGTCCTCCACGAACATCGCCACGCTCTCGTTTGGCTGCTGCGCTCTCGATTGCAGGGCCAATTCAGCACGCTCCCTCCGCTCGTTGCTGCTGAACGTATCCAGCAACTGGCGCCGGAAGTCTTGCCAGGTGTGGATGGCGGACTCGTGGTTTTCGAACCACGTCTTGGCGGCGTCCTGGAGGGCAAAGTAGACGTTCCGAAGCTTGCGGTCCTCGTCCCACAGATTAAATTCAGAGACCCTGTCATACCCGTCCAACCAGTCCTCCACATCTTCAAACTTGTCACCATGAAACGGCGCGGGCGTACGAGGCGAATGAAGAAGCAGCGGGGGCGAACTCACAGTTTGCTGGAAGGTCTGGCTGGCCACCGTAGAGGTCATCTTGCGGGATGGCGCGGCGAGGGGATTGTACTCGGGAGCTAAGCCTTTCAAGCGGCGGCTTGACTTGTGGACAGGTGTCGTGTCCAGGGGGTGTGGCTGAGCCCTGGAGGCTCCTGGGACCTCTTCGTACATAGATCGTACAAAGCAGCTGCACCAAAAATGTCACGGACGCCGGTAGGACGTTCCATCTCTGGCAGAACAGTACCTGGCGAGCACACTGCGCAGAGCGTAGCTGGCAGGGCCTAGCACCGAGCAGAAGAGGACGAAGTCCGGCGCGCGACAAAGGTCGAAGACAGACCGCACGGGGGAGCCGGTAGCGTGATGGCTAAACTAAGTGCGGCAATATACATATAGCATTAACGGGACAAATCTTGCATCCGTGTGCGAATATAAATACCTTGGGGTGTACTTGACCCGTCAACTACGCTGGCACCGTCATGTTAACTATATAATTGCTAAGGCGTATAGAGTTCTTGCTATGCTACGTAGAAATGCGAAGTGCTTTCCTTTAGAAACAAGGAACCTGCTTTACAAGACTAACATAAGACCAATACTGGAATATGCTTGTACTATCTGGGACCCGTGGACTGCGACAGACATAAAGAAACTAGAAAGAGTACAAAGCTTAGCAGCCCGTTTCGTGGTTCAAAACTATACTCGGTATTTTAGCGCATCCCAAGCAAAGGAAACATTAGGCTGAAATACACTTCAAAATCGTAGAAAAACATTCAGATTAAACTTTTTGCACAATATATATCATTCTAAAACCGGCCTCAATCGTGATAGCTACATAAGGCCACCGGAGTACACTTCTGGCAGGCGCGATCACCCACTTAAGATTAAAGAATATAGATGCAGAACGGAGCTTTTTAGGATGTCATTTTTTCCTAAGACGGTCAGTGAGTGGAACAGGTTGCCCGGCGATGTTGTATCGCTGTCTTCAAATGATGCCTTTGCTTCAGCAGTATGACTTGCAATTTTTTTTTTACTTTGTGCTTGCGTCAACAGAACCGCTTTGTTTCACTTCGCACATGTACGGTTATGCTCTGCTTCTTTGTTCCTTCTTTTTGTTGTGACGGCGATTTGCCCTGATCTGTATCTTTCATGTATTCTATATAAACTGCTGTTTGTCAATGATATATGTACTTCTTCCCCCCCCCCCCCACTGTAATGCCAAACTGGCGCTGTGGGTACTGTGATAAATAAATAAATAAATAAAAAACAAAGTGAGCGGCTCTCAAAAATTTTCCCATTGGTCCCCCGGGTAACATACAGAAGGCCACAAAATTTACAAAATCACCTTGTGCACTCAACGGTTAATAAACCGAGGCCGGTGGTTTGCACACCTTGCGGAAAGAGCAGATGCCAAGTTTGCAAACACATGCAAACCACAGCACTCACTAAAAGTACCCATTCAGATTTCAAACATGTTATCCGAGAGGACGAACTGCGATTCCAGTAATGTTGTTTACATGCTCGAGTGTGGCGAATGTCAGATGCAGTACATTGGCCAAACAGACAATTCCTTCCGATTAAGATTTAATAACCACCGCTCACATACTCAATCTCTCCCTGGCCTCCCACTATCGAGACACCTCCGCGAAAAAGGCCACGAGTTTGACAAACTTGAAGTAACGATATTGCAGAGTAGCTTTAAAAACACCCGGGAGCGCGAACAACGCGAATCATATTTTATTTTCAAATTTAGCACAGTGCAAAAGGGCATCAACGAAAACCATGGCACCCTATCGTCTCTTTCGATGGCAGAAACCAAAGAAAATTTCAACCCTAATAGACAAAGTACCACCACTGAGTCGTCCGAGGTCATACCCCTGTTGCATGTCAGTTTCGGCTTGTTTCCATCTGCCGTACAACTCATTCTTTGGTCCCGCGAGGGCCATATGTTCCCTTCTCTTTTTTTGTTATTTTTTATTTTTTGAAATTTCTCTGTGCTATATCTCGTTTTTTTTTGCATTCCTGTCAACAAGCCTTCCCATCTGGTCCTCCTATGGGAAGCTCATCTGGTTTTAGCGGCTCGCGTGTCACCATGTGGAGCCACTTTGGGCGGTCTCAATCTGTTCCGCCTCGCCCGGGCCATCTTTCGGAGCCGCTCGGGGCCGCACATACGCGGACAGAGGCATACCGAAACCCACAATTGGCGGACGCATCCCTTCTTTTGTTAAGCCCCACCACGTTTCTTCTTTGCTTTCCCCTTTTTCTCTGCTTTTGCTTCTCTCTCTCTCTTTTTCTTTTTTTCTTTTTTCTTGTCGCAGTAGCCGCGTGCGCACCCAGCTAGGCCTCCCTCTTTCGCTTCGTGTGTGTGTGTGTGTGTGTGTGTGTGTGTGTGTGTGTGTGTGTGTGTGTGTGTGTGTGTGTGTGTGTGTGTGTGTGTGTGTGTGTGTGTGTGTGTGTGTGTGTGTGTGTGTGTGTGTGTGTGTGTGTGTGTGTGTGTGTGTGTGTGTGTGTGTGTGTGTGTGTGTGTGTGTGTGTGTGTGTGTGTGTGTGTGTGTGTGTGTGTGTGTGTGTGTGTGTGTGTGTGTGTGTGTGTGTGTGTGTGTGTGTGTGTGTGTGTGTGTGTGTGTGTGTGTGTGTGTGTGTGTGTGTGTGTGTGTGTGTGTGTGTGTGTGTGTGTGTGTGTGTGTGTGTGTGTGTGTGTGTGTGTGTGTGTGTGTGTGTGTGTGTGTGTGTGTGTGTGTGTGTGTGTGTGTGTGTGTGTGTGTGTGTGTGTGTGTGTGTGTGTGTGTGTGTGTGTGTGTGTGTGTGTGTGTGTGTGTGTGTGTGTGTGTGTGTGTGTGTGTGTGTGTGTGTGTGTGTGTGTGTGTGTGTGTGTGTGTGTGTGTGTGTGTGTGTGTGTGTGTGTGTGTGTGTGTGTGTGTGTGTGTGTGTGTGTGTGTGTGTGTGTGTGTGTGTGTGTGTGTGTGTGTGTGTGTGTGTGTGTGTGTGTGTGTGTGTGTGTGTGTGTGTGTGTGTGTGTGTGTGTGTGTGTGTGTGTGTGTGTGTGTGTGTGTGTGTGTGTGTGTGTGTGTGTGTGTGTGTGTGTGTGTGTGTGTGTGTGTGTGTGTGTGTGTGTGTGTGTGTGTGTGTGTGTGTGTGTGTGTGTGTGTGTGTGTGTGTGTGTGTGTGTGTGTGTGTGTGTGTGTGTGTGTGTGTGTGTGTGTGTGTGTGTGTGTGTGTGTGTGTGTGTGTGTGTGTGTGTGTGTGTGTGTGTGTGTGTGTGTGTGTGTGTGTGTGTGTGTGTGTGTGTGTGTGTGTGTGTGTGTGTGTGTGTGTGTGTGTGTGTGTGTGTGTGTGTGTGTGTGTGTGTGTGTGTGTGTGTGTGTGTGTGTGTGTGTGTGTGTGTGTGTGTGTGTGTGTGTGTGTGTGTGTGTGTGTGTGTGTGTGTGTGTGTGTGTGTGTGTGTGTGTGTGTGTGTGTGTGTGTGTGTGTGTGTGTGTGTGTGTGTGTGTGTGTGTGTGTGTGTGTGTGTGTGTGTGTGCAGTGAGTTCACGGGTGCGCAACGCGGCACCTTTGCTTCCCTAATATGCCATCGGTGTCAGTTGTGTTCCGTTCTCCCGGCCGCCCCTTCCCCCCCTTTTTTTTCTTTTCTTTACTTTTCTTTATTTCTTTTCTTTTTAAGCCTTCTGTGTGTCAAGCCCCATGCTATAAGAACACGCGCCCATGCACTGTATGGTCATTCTTGAAAAAGATCGGTCCTCCGATCGAAACGTCGAGTCAAATAAAAATGTTTCCTTAAATGAAGCGTATACTTCGATGTGTGTATATATATATATATATATATATATATATATATATATATATATATATATATATATATATATATATATATATATATATATATAAACTAATGAAGGGAGCCAACAGTCACCGAAACCAAGGTGCACAGGGAATGTTTAATTTTTATTATTATTTTTTTAATGCGTAGTGCTAATTGCTGGGTTAATATTGCTTCGATTAATCTATCGCTTGAAGAAAATTGCCTATAAAGCAGCAGAAAAAACAACCATGCCGCCGGTGGGATCCGAGCCCACGACCTCCGAATATCGCGTCCGGTGCTCTTACCAACTGAGCTACGGCGACGGCTGTCCAATCTGCTGCTCTCATGGGTATTTGTGTTCAATGGGTGTAAGCGAACCTTGAGAGTGTTCACCAGCGCCACCCTCGTTCATAGCGGCGGACGTAGCATGACCTGTGTTACCGCCAGTGTGACGTGGAACGTCATCTAACGACGAGGACGGAAACTGTGCGAAAGCTCTCTTATGCTACCTATGGCATCAAGACTGCCAGAACCGAGACCCTCGTTAAGCAATTAGCAGACTAGGTAAAGGAGATGAGGGACTCGTTTTTGACAAACTTATGAAGGGAGCCAAATGTCACCGAAACCAAGGTGCACAGGGGAATGTTTCATTTTTTATTTTAGTTATTACCTGTACGGTTGAACGCTCCTTCAGTACAATGAGGCGAGTGAAAGCCTGGCTACGCTCAGCGATGACAAACGACCAGCTGGACGGCTTTGTATGATGAGTGTGCACCGAGAGCGTGTAATGAAGCACAGAAATGACTTTATCGCCCTTTTCATCACGCAATTCGCCCAGAAAAATCCGAGGCGTCTGCAGTTGCTGTTCAAGGAAGACTGACTAAGTGACTGTAGTTGCGTGTTTGTGAACATATTGTGCTGTGTGCTGGTCATCAATTCGGGTGACTCGAGAACCCGCATGCAGCTATACAGAGCACTCTTATCCACGAACGGATTGTATCTTTTTGCGTTTTTTATTCATTTTAATTGTTTGTTGATGAAGACCTGCGATGAAGACTCTAGCGCAAGTAGTCTAAGAACCAGCAAGGCGAGAGAGAGATCGGTGCGGCACAAGTGGCAGATCTCCAGCACGAGCATACGCCGGGCGGCGCTATAGCGCTTCGTCGTCGTTGGCGACGGTGCTGAATCATCTTCATTCCAACTGTCCCGGCTGAAAGAGGGAGACATCCTGGCGACTCAAGGCGAGGACACGACGAGGGGGTCGTAGTATGGCCAAGGCGGATTTAAAGTGGTGGCGAAGGCTGGGCCGAAAAGTGGTTTAGCGCGACTGCAGCACAACCAGAGGATGGGGGGCAAAACACTCATATAAAGAAATGATAAAGCTACAAAATTGGAATGTAATCTGCCAATAGAAAAGAAAAAAATATATTAGCACCTTGTTTTATGAAAGAGGTAAGTCATTTTATTAAAACCTGGCAAATTTTGTATTTTTGCAACACTCTTGACCTGCCCCCTATTCATGAGTGTGCGGTGCATTACAGCGCGTCTTTGCAGGCCTTGTTTCGATACCCGGCTAACCCGGCCACAGTGGCGATTTCTTATCGCCAGCTGTCTGCGATGGCGCGCCTGGTAAAGCGTATAAATTTAGCTCGCCGGTCTCAAAATGCTCCTTTTGCGAAGTTTTCGTCGTCCTTGCACGTCGCTTCTTTGTCACCGTTCGGTAAGATTTGCACCCCGCTGCACCGCTGCGGCAGTTTTCTCGGTTTTGTCGTTTCCTTCGGCGTGCGGCCAGTGCGAAGTCTTTTTCCGTCTTTGCACGCTTCGCGCTCTTCTTTTGAAGCGCTTAGCGCTTCATTTCAAGATGAGCTTGCGGCATGTGAAGAAACGATGCTCCGTGGTACACTGCGACAGCGTGGATAGTACCATTGGTGTCACGCTACACCGATTCCCGCTGGACTTTCACAGGTGTGTCGTCTGCTCTAGGTATGCGCGATAGCTTCGATATGGTTTCGCCGGGCTGTTCGCTCGTGTTTCATAGCTGTAACCCGTTCGTGCGTACTTGGCTTCATGTCTTTTTCAATGTATGGTATTTGCTCCTACGTTGAGCACGTTTGAGGGTTCTAAAGCTGGCTTTAACATTGCCTTGCAGATGTAAACGCACCTGCTATATTCTTTCAGCTGAAAAAATTAAATGTGAAGAATAATCCCAGTGTGCTCTATGGTCTGTGTTGATGCGCCTACTTATGTCATGTTATGTTTGCTTCAATTGAAGCTGTCGTAGCATTGTTTTCTATACTTTTCAATTTCCTAACTGACAACGTTCGTGGCACTTCAGGGCTTTTTCCTTCTGCACTGTGACTATTGAGATGATTAGCCAACTTAAATACTGATTGTGCTGCCTGTGACATGTATTTTTTGTTTGTGTGCCAAGGGTGTGCTTTTTGACTGTATTTGTTTGGTTGCTGCAATAAACAATGAATATGAAACTATGAAAACCATACTTGCCGTACTCTATTGCGAACTGTGCACTTGAGCCAGTGCTTTGTGCATCATACCTTGCATCATACCTTGCTGTACTCAAAAGTTCTCAAAAGTACTAGCACCAGTATTTGCACTACGAATCATGCATGCTTCGCCAGTGTCTGGAAGTGTTGCTGCCTTTCTATGCTGCCCCTCCTTTACCAGTCACTTTCATTGCGTTCCCAACAAGGTCCCAATTGCACATCAACAAGGCCATAACTAGCAGGAACTCGAGCACATTTGACTGGCAAAGGTTGGGGCGCGCTGAAAGGCAGCAACCTTCGAGAGGTACGGGTTCGAAAACGCGGATTCTACAGAAAGACCGCTTTATAATTCGCGCCAAAAGCATACGTATGCGTGACGTCATTCTACGTCACGTTTGCGTAGTTTGCCCCCCCAAAATCCAGGGGGCGCTGGAGTGCCCACGAGCCGCCATTTTTTGGACCAATGGGCGTCTATGGAGCCTTCGCTACCAGTGTACATCTACCTTGGTATGGCTTTAGTCGGCTGGCGTGAACGACGTCGCGGCCACGGCGGCGATGGTCCGAAGAAGGTGTAACAGCTTCGATGATGTAGTTCACAGGTTACGTACGCTCTAAGATGCGGTAAGGGCCGGTGTGCTTGGCCGAAAAGTTGGACGTAGCCGGAACAGACAGCCAGACCAAGGAGCCAGTGGAGAAGTTAACAACGGGCGTGTCTTGAGAGGACTCGTGTTCGCGGAGGCCTTGACGGTCTGCGGTGAAGGAGCGAGCCAACTGGCGGCACTGCTCAGTATGGCGGGTAATGTCAGAAAGGGAAGAGTATTCCGAGCGGTCGGGGTTGTAGGGAAGGATCGTATCCAGCAGACAGGAAGGCTTTTGCCCGATTAAAAGGAAGAACGGGGAAGAGCCGGTGGTTACTTGAAACGCGGTGTTATGTGCGTAGGTTACTAACGGAAGAACCTGATCCCAATTAGAGCGGTCGGAGAGAATGTACATGGCGATCATGTCCCCAAGAGTCCGGTTGAAGCGTTCGGAGAGGCTTTTGGTTTGAGGGTGGCAAGCAGTAGTGGTGCGATGGACTCTGTGGCACGCATCTAGAAGCTCGTGAGCAACTTCTGACAAAAAAACACGGCCGCGATCACTGATAACTTCTCGAGGAGCGCCGTGACGGAGGACGAAGTGATGAAGAAGGAAGACGACGTCGCGAGCAGCAGAAGCACGTAGGGCAGCGGTCTCAACATACCGAGTGAGGTGGTCCACGGCGACTATGATCCATCGAAGTGGCCCATATAGGTCGATGCCCACACGATCGAAAGGGCGAACACACACACACACACACACACACACACACACACACACACACACACACACACACACACACACACACACACACACACACACACACACACACACACACACACACACACACACACACACATATATATATATATTAAGGAAGCTAACAGTCACCGAAACCAAGGTGCGCTAGGTGAGTGTTTCTATTTTTTTATTATTATCTAGTGCCAATCAATTAGTTTGGAAAGAGAATTGCTTATAAAGCAGCAGAAAAACAACCATACCGCTGGTGGGATCCGAACCCACGACCTCCGAATATCTCGTCCGCTGCTCTTATATATATATATATATATATTGCCACAGTCCCAATCAATCCAGTGGCGCCATACCGCGGGCGAACTGATTTAGATGGGACTTGCCATGCTTTGCGCTCTCGAGGGGCTAGAGGTTTTTTTCGTCTTCTTCCTCGCTCGAGCTCCCTGCTGTCCTGGACGCCAAGCACGTCTAATTAAACCTGCTTTTGAGTGCTTCGACCGTTTATCGGTGACATTTGGTGGAGGTGCTGGGTGACGATCTATGTACGCTGACCTCGAGGACACTCTTGACGTCAGTTCTCAACGCGTGGCTACAACACCAGTCCACAAGGCGAGCAGCCGCCTGCGAGGCCTACAACCAGAGTTCGGCCAACTCGCAAGACCAGCAAGGGCAATGACGTCCGCTACGGCTAGTCAGAGAAGTCAGCATTCCGGGAATGCCGCATCGTTTGTCCTTCACACGCCTCGGTCGCCCCCATCATTCCACGGTGAGAGGTTTGAGGACGTCGAAGACAGGTTGGCCAGCTTTGACCGTGTGGCGTGCTTCAACGAGTGGGACGGCGAGCGCAAATTGAGGAACGTGTACTTCGCACTACAGGACTCGGCCAAGACGTGGTATGAGAACCACGAAGCTTCCTTCACTAACTGGGAGATCTTTCGCCGAGAGCTTTTAGCCACGTTCAACACCAGCGAACGAAAGGAGAAGGCTGAAATCGCCTTGCAATCGAGGTCGCAGCAGCCGAACGAGAACGTCGCCATGTTCATCGAGGACATGACGCGACTCTTCAATCGTGCCGACCCTGCTATGCCCGAGGACAAGAAGGTACGCCACCTAATGTGCGGCGTCAAAGAGCAATTGTTTGCCGGACTGGTGCGTGACCCGCCAAGAACGGTGGCCGACTTTGCCAAGGAGGCAAAGGGTATCGAGCGCTCTCTGCAGGAACGGGGCGCGCACTACGGCCGTCAGGCTAGTGTAGCAGCCGCTCACCACTGCACGCCTACGTCGTTACCCACTGAGGAGCTTCGAGAGCTTGTGAGGAGCCTGGTGCGCGAAGAACTCGAGAAACTTCGCTTCGAAGCTCCACAGGCCAGCATCGCTGCCATACCGGACGTGGTCCGAGATGGAAGTCCGGCGAGCTGTTCAGTCGCCACCAGCTCCGCAGCCAGCGCCCTATGTGATGACATACAGTCAAGCACTACAAAGTCGTCCTGGGCCAGTGAGTCAAGCATTTTCTCCCGTCACTCCTGTGCCTTCACTGCGGTACCCAACTGCAGCTGTACCCGTCGTACCGCAGGAGCCCCTGGCCACCATGAGCAAAGCGCGCGTTTGGCGTACGCCAAACAATAGGCCGCTCTGCTACCACTGTGGGGAGCCCGGCCACATCCTCCGCCACTGCCCCTACCGCAGAATGGGCTTAAGGGGGTTTTCACCTGACGCACCTCGACCACGCTACGGAGAACGGCCGCGGGACATCAAGCAGTATCTGTCCGATAACGTGCAGCCAACGACCTCGCGGCGACGCCAGTCCCATTCGCCATCCCCAAGGCGGTTTGCCTCGCCGATCCGCCCGTCTTTTTCTAGCCAGTTCAGAGGCGCATCCCCACATCGGTAAAACTGAAGACGGCGTCCCCCGGGGGTAGGGCCGCCGCTATTGGATCAAGTCAAGAGCCTCCACCCGACGATTCGCGGCTACGATCCCACCGACGACGACCTCACCCGACGACCTCAATGACAACGACGTGTTGCGACCGACTAGCGTCTGCCGAAATACCAGTAATCGCTGATAATCGTGATATGACCGCACTTGTGGATACCGGCGCTGACTTTTCTGTAATGAGCAGTCGGCTAGCTACGGCTCTCAGAAAGCTGCTGACCCCTTGGTCTGGACCCCAGATCCGCACCGCCGGCGGCCATGTGGTTACGCCATTTGGCGTCTGCACGCCACGAATCCAGATACGCGGGGCTACTTTCCCTGGTTGCTTTGCTGTGCTACCGGAGTGCTCCAAAGACCTGATACTTGGTTTGGATTTCCTTCGGGAGTACGGTGCTGTCATCAACCTTCAGGAGCTGGTCGTGTAATTTTCCAATCAAGCCCCTGTTGACGGCGATCCCAAGCCACGCGGGAATAAGTTACGCGCCTTTGACGACCACGTATTAATCCCGTCAAGAGCTAGCATGTTTGTTACCGTAGATTGCGACATCACTAGTACTCGTGGCATCGCTGAAACCAACATGTCGCTGCTCCTTGGTCGGCAAGTCTGTGTTGCTCGCGGAATTGTCGAGCTCAACAATGGCCGAACCGAGCTTTTGGTAACCAATCTTGGCTGTGAACCTCAGTGCTTGCCTGGCAGAACAGTTATTGCGTATTTCGAAGAACTCGGTGAATTCGCGGGACAGCACGCTTTGTCTGAAGCCTCGGCATCAGTGGAGGCACCGACCACTCCCATAAAAACTGACGTGAACCCGAAGCGCTGCCTCGAAAGCGTTATCCAGTCTTTCTGTGACTGCTTCGTCTCGACCTCTAAGGTTAGGCAGACACCGCTCACTAAGCACCGAATTATAGTCGACGCCAACCAGCGACCGTTATGTCAGCCGCCTTACCGGATCTCTTCAAAGGAGCGTGATGCCATTCGCCGCCAAGTTCAAGAAATGCTCCAGGACGACGTGATACAGCCGTCGAGTAGCCCGTGGGCGTCGCCTGTTGTTTTAGTAGCAAAGAAAGATAGAACCCTACGGCTCAGCGTTGATTACCGACGTTTAAACAAAGACACTAAAACAAATATGTTTATCCTCTGCCGCGAATTGATGACTCCCTGGATCGGCTGCGCCACTCAAAGTACTTCTCATCGCTAGATTTACGCAGCCGCTATTGGCAAATCGAGGTGGACGAACGCGACCAGGAAAAGACCACCTTTATTATACCGGACGGTCTGTACGAATTCCGGGTGCTCCCTTTCGGCCTGTTCCCACGCTCCTGCAACCTTCCAGCGGATGATGGATACCGTTCTTGCCGATCTGAAATGGCAGTCCTGTCTCGTGTACTTGGTGACGTTGTCATCTTCTCTCAGTGGTTAGGGCGCTCGAATACTGATCCGGAGTTCCCGGGTTCGAACCCGACCGCGGCGGCTGCGTTTTCATGGAGGAAAAACGCTAAGGCGCCCGTGTGCTGTGCGATGTCAGTGCACGTTAGAGATCCCCAGGTGGTCGAAATTATTCCGGAGCCCTCCACTATGGCACCTCTTCTTCCTTTCTTCTTTCACTCCCTCCTTTATCCCTTCCCTTACGGCGCGGTTCAGGTGTCCAACGATATATGAGACAGATACTGCGCCATTTCCTTTCCCCCCAAAACCAATTATTATTATTATTATTATTATTATTATTATTATTATTATTATTATTATTATTATTATTATTATTATTATTATTATTATCTCTGATACGTTTGAAGAGCACCTGGGACGCCTGCGCGCTGTGTTCGAAGCAATTCGGTCGGCCGGTCTTTCCCTGAACCCCGACAAGTGCCACTTCGCTTTCGAAGAGTTGAAGTTTGTGGGCCACATCGTGAGTGCTAAAAAGGTTAGCTCCGACCCCGATAAGACAGCCGCCATGGCTGCTTTTCCTGTGCCCACCGATAAGCGAAGCGTGCGCCGCTTTCTTGGTCTCTGCGCCTATTATCGGCGTTTTGTGCAGAACTTCTCCCAGGTCGCTGAGCCCCTCACCAGCTTGACGAAAGATTTCGAACCGTTCTTCTGGGGCCTGGAACAGCAGAAGGCTTTTGAAGACCTCCGAACTCGTCTCCAAAGTACGCCAATCCTTGGACACTTCGACGAGTCAGCCGCCACTGAACTGCACACAGACGCCAGCAACATCAGCCTCGGTGCGGTCCTTGTGCAGTGGCAGGATGGTCTCGAACGCGTAATCGCATACGCAAGCCGCATCTTGTCACGATCTGAGGCAAGCTATTCCACCACCGAAAAAGAATGCCTGCCCATTGTGTGGGCAGTGACCAAATTTCGCCCGTACTTATATGGCCGCCCTTTCAGGGTCGTCAGTGACCACCACTCGCTGTGTTGGCTGGCGAACCTCAAAGATCCCTCGGGACGGCTACACGCTGGAACCTTCGACTTCAAGAGTTCGTTGTCACCATCGTTTATAAGTCCGGAAGGAAGCACAGTGATGCCAACTGTCTTTCTCGTGCTCCTATCGAGGACAACCGAGCTGATCCCGACGACGATTCTATTTTTCTCGGAGCCATCTCCACGTCCGTCCTCACTCAATACCAAAGGGGCGACAGTGAACTACGGCCTCTCATTGAGTATCTTGAAGGAAGCGCTGCGTCACCCCCGCGAATCTTCTCACGTGAAATGTCGTCATTCTGCTCGGGCGATGGCGTTCTGTATAAGAAAAACTACAACCCGACGGAAGCTGCGTATCTGCTCGTCGTACCTGCGCCCTTGCGCGACGAAGTCCTGCAGGCGTGCCATGATGACCCATCTTCTGGTCATCTGGGTTGTTCCCGCACTTTGGCGCGGATACGCCAAAAGTACTACTGGCCCAGGGTTGCTGCAATTGTCCAGCATTACGTCAGAACTTGCCGCCAGTGTCAACGTCGCAAGGTGCCGCCGACCAAGCCAGCCGGACTACTGCAGCCTATTGATCCGCCACAAGTCCCCTTCCACCAAGTCGGCATGGACTTACTGGGCCCATTTCCGGAGTCCTCGCTTGGTAACCGCTGCATTGTGGTCGCCACCGACTACCTCAGCCGGTACTGTGAAACTAAAGCTCTTCCCCGTGGTACTGCTGACGAAATTGCGAACTTTTTCGTTCAAAATATTGTGCTTCGTCACGGTGCACCCACCATCGTTTTAACTGACAGAGGAACGGCCTTCACCTCGGCCCTTACGCAGGAGGTTATGCGCCTGAGTGGCACCAGTCACCGCAAGACAACCGCTTACCACCCTCAAACGAACGGCCTTACCGAACGGCTCAACAAGACGATCGCCGACATGATATCCATGTATGTTGACGCAGACCACCGCAACTGGGACGCCATACTCCCTTACGTCACATTTGCCTATCACACTGCTCTACTAGAAACGACACGCTTACTCCATTTCCTTTAGTGCATGGTCGCGAAGCCACAACCATGCTGGACGCCATGTTGCTCCCGACTAGTAGTACCTCATCTGTTATGGGTGCTACCCAATTCGTTCGTCACGCCAAGGCCGCCCGCCAACTCGCCCGACAGCGCATCCGGCACCAGCAAGCTATCGATGCTCGCCGCTATAACCTCCGCCACCGAGCTGTTAGTTACCAGCCCGGCGAACAAGTCTGGGTTTGGAGCCCAATACGCATGCGTGGGCGCACTGAAAAGCTTCTACGCCGATATTTTGGCCCCTACGAGGTTCTCCGCCAAGTCAGTGAGGTGAACTATGAAGTTCTCCACCAGGGTACAGTTCGCCCTCTAGACGGCCGACCCCCGAAGTCGTCCATGTCGCACGGATGAAGCCGTACCACGCCCGCTAGCACTTCAGGCCTGTCCACACCAGCCGCCGGACACATGCGCCGTCCCTTGTCTTCGTGCTTCTCATTGTTGCGGCACCGAGTCGTTGCCCTTCAGGGAGAGGGAGTAATGCCACAGTCCCAATCAATCCAGTGGCGCCATACCGCGGCCGAACAGATTTAGATGGGATTTGCCATGCCTTGCGCTCTCGAGGGGCTAGAGGTTTTTTCGTCTTCTTGCTCGCTAGAACTCCCTGCTATATATATATATATATATATATATATATATATATATATATATATATATATATATATATATATATATATATATATATATATATATATATATATATATATATATATATATATAGAAAAACGTAACGAATTTATTCAACATTTCGACCAGGGACTGGTCTTTGTCAAAAATGATCATACAGTGCATGGAAGCGTCTTCTTATAGCATGGGACACAGAAGGCCTAAAGGCCTAAAAGAAAAGAAGTAAAGAAAAAAAGGAAGGGGAGAGCGGAACACAGCACAGACACCTACCACATGTTAGGAAAGAAAGGCGCCACGTCGCGTACGCATGAACTCGCTGCACACACACGAGGTGTAAGAAGGAGGCCGGGCTGGTTTGGCACGCGGTTACTTCGAAAAAAAATAGAGAGAAAAGCAATTAAAAATAAATAAAAAACGTGGTGTGGGCTTACCAAAAGAAGGAAAGTGTCCGCCAATTGTGGGCGTCTGTACGCCTCTGGACGCGTTTGTGCGGCCCCCTGCGGCTCCAAATGATGGCCCAAGGAGGCGGCTCAGGCTGCGACTGCCCACATGTTGATGCGTGAGCCGCTAAAACCAGATGAGGTTTCCATATGAGGACCACATGGAAAGGCTTGCTTACAGGAAAGCAAAAAAGAAATAATACGCAGAGAAAACTGCAGAGCAATGGCTGAGAGAAAGAGAAAAAACAGAAAAAACAGGAGACAAGAACACACGAGACACACACACAAATATGTCCCTGCTGAAGCATCTTTGAGCAGAAGATATGCAGGAAACCATAGAAGCCCACGAAAAGACAGCGCCAGAGTGTTAGAAAGTGCCCGATGAACGGAATTGCATCCCAGAGATTAGTGCTCACAACAACACACCAATAATAGGATAGATACAGATGACAAGCGGAATCATAAAAGGCAGAAATGAACGCAAATACACTAGTGTGAATAAAAAGTGTGTTAAAAAGCAAGTGTTGACTAAAATGCAGCAGCCAGGAAAAACACCCCTCATGTAAAGCCCTCAAGGGCCCTTGAGGTATCTATAATAAATAAATAAATAAATAAATAAATAAATAAATAAATAAATAAATAAATAAACACAACAATAATAATAGTAGGATGAATACACGTGTGGGGGACACGAGCCTCAGATAATTAGACAGCGTTTAACCACAAGATGAATTTCAATACCTCGACAGGAAGTTAAACTGTGAAACATAGAAGAATGTATTATAAAAAAAGTCACCATAGTAGATTTAAGGAACAACCGTTTGGTTGCAAAATAATGCCCAAGAAAAACAGAGAGCAAAAGCATCGCAGGAAGATTTAGCCTGAAAGGCAGGGCAGTTTGCCAGCACTCTCATTAATGCCACCAGACAAAATGCTAAAATTAAATATTAGGCATGATTCACAGGCTTCCCTGTCGTAATGTGTCTGGAAGCCAGATTGCAGAATGGTGGCCTTGAAGCTTCCAAATGGGTGGCCTTTTGTGGTTACGTGTCTTGAAAAAGGCAGATCTGGTGGTGATCGTATGTGTGCTCTGTCGTTATTCATTCTCAATCGGAAAGGAGTTTCAGTTTGCCCAATGTACTGCGCACGGCACACACCGCATTCGAGAAGGTAGACAACGTTGCTGGTGTCACAGTTGAAGTGTCCTCGAATTTTAATGAGAAAGATGACGCTTTGCTACGAACTTCTGTGACCGCAATGATCACCGGACAGAGCTTACAGCGCGGTTTATTGCAAGGGTTGCACCCTGACACTTCACCGTTGTCTGCTTTCGAGGAGGTTACGGCATCTTTGATATTTCTTGCCCTCCGGTATAGAACGCGGGGTGGCTCGGGAAGCAGGCGCTTCATTTTGTCACTCTGAAGGAGAAGGTTATGCTTTTTGTGAATGGCATTAACATTCGGTGCTTATGGCGAGTAGGTTATTATCAGATTAGTTTGGAAGTTTGTCTGCGCAGGCTTGGTGGTATTTCATTTTACGGCGGTCTTGCGATGCAGCTTTTTTAAGGGCATCGTCGATGATGGGCTTTGGGAAGAGCTGTCGGACCAAATCATTGCGGAGTGCCTCACAGCTTGAATCGAAGTGCTCTTCACGAGAGCAGTTGCGTTTAAATCTTAGAGCCTGGCTATATGGTATTCCTTTTTTGCAATGTTTTACGTGGCTATTCTCAATATTCAAGTATTGGTGCTTGTTTGTGGGCTTCCTAAACACTGAGGTGACAAGCTGGTTTTTCGAGATCTGAAGTTGGACGTCAAGAAAGCTGATCATGGAGGTAGAGTAGGAGTGGGAAAACGAGATGCTTTTGTGAGCATTATCGAAGTTAGTGATGAATTTGAGTAGCTCTTCTTCACCATGGCACCAAATAAGAAATATTGTCACCGAGAAACGCTTGCCGAAAGCAGGGCTGGGTTACTTGCTTTACTTTGACGCGCAAGACGTTGGGACGCGCAAGGCAGCAGGCAGCACGAGAGATGATGAAGACGAAGCATCTAGCCCCGAGATGGCTCAAGGCTTGCCAACTGCCAGGAGATGCAGTTTAGCCGCTGTATGGCGCCACTAGAGGAGTTAGTAGTGTGGCATTGCTCCCCCTCCCGTGAAGACACCGACTCGGTGTAGTAGCAATTGTAGGCAGGTTCACAAGGGTAGTCGCACGTGTCTGGCGTGTAGTGTGGACACGCGCGAGGGGCTAGCGGGCGTGGAACGGTTTCATCCGAGCGACGTGGACAATTTCGGAAGTCGGCCGTCTAGAAGAGCGAACTGTTCCTTGGGGGAGAACTTCGTAGGTAACTTGACTGAGCTGGCGGAGCACCTCGTAGGGGCCAAAGTATCTGCGTAGAAGCTTCTCAGAGCGTCCCCGCATGCGGATTGGGCTCCACACCCAGACTTGTTCGCCGGGCAGGTAACGCACATTTCAGTGGCGGAGGTTGTAGCGCCGAGCGTCGAGAAATTGCTGGTGCCGTATGCGCTGTCAAGCGAGTTGGCGGGCGGCCTCAGCATAACGAACAAATTGGGCAGCACCCATAACAGAGGGGGTAGCGCTAGCTGGAAGCAGCACTGCATCCAGCATGGTTGTGGCTTCGCGACCATGTACTAAACGAAATGGAGTAAAGCGTGTCGTTTCCTGGAGCGCAGTATTATAGGCAAAGGTGACGTAAGGGAGTATGGCGTCCCAGTTCCGGTGGTCTGCGTCGACATACATAGAAATCATGTCGGCGATCGTCTTGTTGAGCTGTTGGGTGAGGCCGTTGGTTTGAGGGTGGTAAGCGGTTGTTTTGCGGTGACTGGTGCCGCTTAGGCGCATAACCTCCGGCGTAAGGGCCGAGGTGAACGCTGTTCCCCTGTCAGTTAAAACGATGGTGGGTGCACCGGGACGAAGCACAAAGTTTTGAATGAAAAAGTTCGCAATTTCGTCAGCAGTACCACGGGGAAGAGGTTTATAGTCTCACAGTATCGGCTGAGGTAGTCGGTAGCGACCACAATGTAGTTGTTACCCAGCGAGGACTCCGGAAATGGACCGAGTATGTACATGCAAACTTGGTGGAAGAGGACGTGAGGCGGAACAATAGGCTGGAGTAGGCCGGCTGGCTTAGTCGGCGGCGTCTTGCGACGCTGGCACTCGCGGCAACTTCTTACGTACAGCTTCACAACTGCAGCAACCCTGGGCCAGTAGTATTTTTGCCATATTCGTGCCAAAGTTCGACAAAAACCCAGGTGACCAGCAGATGGGTCATCATGGCTCGCCTGCAGGACTTTGTCACGAAGGGCCGTAGGCACGACGAGTAGATAGACAGCTTCTGTTGGACCGTAGTTTTTCTTGTCCAGGACGCCGTCACGTCAACAGAACGACGACAGCCCGCGCGAAAATATTCGCGGGGAGACTGAGCACTTCCTTCTAGATACTCAATGAGAGGCCGTAGTTAGCTGTCGTCCCTTTGGTGTTGAATGAGAATGGACGTGGAGATGGCGCCAAGAAAAACAGAATCATCGTCGGGTTCAGCTCGGTTGTCCTCGATAGGAGCACGAGACAAACAGTCGGCATCACTGTGCTTCCTACCAGACTTATAGACGATGGCGACATCGAATTCCTGAAGTCGAAGGCTCCAGCGTGCAAGCCGTCCCGAGGGATCTTTGAGGTTCGCCAGCCAACACAGCGAGTGGTGGCCGCTGACGACCCTGAAAGGGCGGCCATATAGGTACGGGTGAATTTGGATACTGCCCACACAATGGCCAGGCATTCTTTTTTGGTGGTGGAATAGTTCGCCTCAGATCGTGACAAGGTGCGGCTTGCGTATGCGATTACGCGTTCGAGACCATCCTGCCTCTGCACAAGGACCGCACCGAGGCCGATGTTGCTGGCGTCTGTGTGTAGTTCAGTGTCGGCTGACTCGTCGAAGTGTCCAAGGATTGGCGTACTTTGGAGACGAGTTCGGAGGTCTTCAAAAGCCTTCTGCTGTTCCAGGCCCCAAAAGAACGGTTCGGAATCTTTCGTCAAGCGGGTGAGGGGCTCAGCGACCTGGGAGAAGTTCTGCACAAAACGCCGATAATAGGCGCAGAGACCAAGAAAGCGGCGCACGCTTCGCTTATCGGTGGGCACAGGAAAAGCAGCCATGGCGGCTGTCTTATCGGGGTCGGAGCTAACCTTTTTAGCACTCACGATGTGGCCCACAAACTTCAACTCTTCGAAAGCGAAGTGGCACTTGTCGGGGTTCAGGGAAAGACCGGCCGACCGAATTGCTTCGAACACAGCGCGCAGGCGTCTCAGGTGCTCTTCGAACGTGTCAGAGAAGATGACAACGTCATCCAAGTACACGAGACAGGACTGCCATTTGAGATCGGCAAGAACGGTGTCCATCATCCTCTGGAAAGTTGCAGGAGCCGAGCACAGGCCGAAAGGGAGCACCCGGAATTCGTACAGACCGTCCGGTGTAATAAAGGCGGTCTTTTTCCGGTCCCGTTCGTCCACCTCGATTTGCCAATAGCAGCTTCGCAAATCTTGCGATGAGAAGTACTTGGCGTGGCGCAGCAGGTCCAGGGCGTCATCAATACGCGGGAGAGGATAAACATATTTGTTTTAGTGTCTTTGTTTAAACGTCTGTAATGAACGCAGAACCGCAGGGCTCCATCTTTGCCACTTGAACAACAGGTGACGTCCACGGGCTCGTCGACGGCTGCATCACGTCGTCCTTGAGCATTTCTTGAACTTGGCGGCGAATGGCATCGCGCTCCTTCGAAGAGATCCGGTAAGGCGGCTGACATAACGGCCATTGGTTGGCGTCAACTATAATTCGGTGCTTTGTGAGCGGTGTCTGCCTAACCTTGGAGGTCGAGGCAAAGCAGTCGCAACACATACTTGCCGACCAAGGAGCAGCGACATGTTGGTTCCAGCGATGCCACGAATTTCGGTACTGTTATCGCAATCTACAGTAACAAACAAGCTGGATCTTGATGGGATCAAAACGTGGTCGTCACAGACGCATAACGTAGCCCTGCGTGGCTCGGTATCGTCGTCGACAGGGCCTTGGATGGAAAACGACACCTTTAGCTCCTGGAGGTTGATAACGGCACCGTACTCCTGAAGTAAATCCAAACCGAGTATGAGGTCTTTGGAGCACTCGGGTAACACAGCAAAGCAACCAGGGAAAGTAACACAGTGGATCTGGATTGGTGAAGTGCAGATACCGATTGGAGTTACCACGTGGCCACCAGCTGTCCGGATCTGCGGCCCAGACCAAGGGTCAGAATCTTCCTCAAGGCCCTGGCTAACCGTCTGCTCATTACCGAAAAATCGGCGCCGGTATCCACGAGTGCGGTAACGTCGTGGTTGTCGGCGGATACCGAAATTTCGGCGGAGGCCAGTCGGTCGCAGCGCGTCGTCGAGGTCGTCGGGTCAGGTCGTCGTCGGTCGGAGCGTCGCGGCAAATCGTCGGGTGGAGGCTCTTGACTCGGTCCAGTAGCGGCAGCCCTACCCCCGGAGGACGCTGTCTTCAGTTTTCGCGACGTGAGGACGTACCTCTGAACTGGCCAGAGGACGACGGGCGGCCGGGCGAAGAGAACCACCTTGGGGATGGCGATCGGGACTGGCGTCGCTGCGAGGACGAAGATTGAAAGGTTAACAGCGAAGTACTGTTCGATATCCCGTGGTCTTTCACTGTAGCGTGGTCGAGGTGCGTCAGGTGAAAACCCCCTTAAACGCATTTTGTGGTAGGGGCAGTGGCGGAGGATGTGGCCGGGCTCTCCGCAGTGGTAACAGAGCGGCCGATTGTTTGGCGTACGCCAAACGTGCGCTTTGCTCACGGGGGGCTTGAACTCCTGCGGCACGGAGGGTGCTGCTGCGATTGGCTCCTGCAGGTATGGCACAGGAGCAATGGGGAAAAGGCTTGCATCGCTGGCCCGGGCCTTCGTAGCGCCTCGCTGTACGTCATAACGGAGGGCGCCGGCTGTGGAGCTGGGGGTGGCTGCACAACTCGTCGGATTTCATCGCGGACCACGTCCGTTACGGCAGCGACGCTGACCTGTGGAGCTTCAAAGCGAATTTTCGCCAGTTCCTCGCGCACAACGCTTCTTACAAGCTCCCGAAGCTCCTCGGAGGCAGCGACGTAGGCGCGTACTGGGACTGGGAAGCGGCTGCTACTGTAGCCTGACGTCCGTAGTGGGCGCCCCGTTCCTGCAGAGAGCGCTCGATACCCATTGCTTCCTTGGTGAAGTCGGACACTGTTCGTGGCGGGTCATGGACCAGTCCGGTAAACAGCTGCTCTTTTACGCCACGCAGTAAGTGGCGTACCTTCTGGGCTTCGGGCATAGCAGGGTCGGCCCGATTGAATAGTCGCGTCATGTCCTCGATGAACATCGCGACGCACTCGTTCGGCTGCTATGATCTCGAGCGCAGGGCGATTTCAGCCTTCTCTTTTCTTTCGTTGCTGGTAAATGTCGCCAGCAGCTCTCGACGAAAAACCTCCCAGGTGGTAAAGGAAGTTTCGCGTTTCTCGAACCACGTTTTGGCCGAGTCCTGCAGCGCAAAGTAGACGTTGCGCAGCTTGCGCTCGCCGTCCCACTCATTGAAACCCGCCACTCGGTCAAAGCTGGCCAACCAGTCTTCAACGTCCTCGAACCTGTCCCCTTGGAACGGTGGCGGCGACCGAGGTGCGTGAAGGACAAATGGCGGGGCATTCCCGGAGTGCTGACTTGTCTGGCTAGCCGCGGTGGATGTCATGGCCCTTACCAGTGTTGTCAGTTGGTCGAACTCGGGTTGTAGGCGGCGGCTCGCCTTGTGAACTGGTGTTGTAGCCACGCGTTGAGAGCTGACGTCAAAGGTGTCCTAGAGGTCAGCATACATGGGCCGTTACCCAGCTGCTCCACCAAATATGTCACCGAGAAACGGTTGACGACAGCAGGGCTGGATTACTTGCTTTACTTAGACGCGCAAGACGACAGGCAGCACGAGAGATGATGAAGACGAAGCATCTGGCCCGGAGATGGCTCAAGGCTTGCCAACTGCCAGGAAATGCAGTTTAGCCGCTGTACGGTGCCACTAGAGGAGTTAGTAGTGTGGCAATATGTCATCTATAAACATCCTATAAAAAAGAGGCCTGAAGAGGCAGCTCTAAAGGAATTCGGTTTCGGGAATGGCCATGGATATATTGGCATAATAAGGACCTACTTTAGTGCCCATTGATGTGCCACTAATTTGCACATAGTGGTCGCCGTCAAATTCAGTTATTCATTTCCAGCACCAAATGCAGCAGCGCTTCAAGAGTAGTGCCGTCGATTAGGCTTTCAACTTGGGAATTTCTGTAACCGTTAACGACTGCTCTGATCCCATCCGAGTGAGTATCTTGGTGTATAAGGACACAACATCGAGGGTAACGAGTATGCTCTTTTCTGGAATGAACAGATCAATTATGTCTCAAAGAAAATGAGTTGCGTCTTCGACAAACGAGGGAAAAGTTCGTGGTATTCCTCTGATTAAGCTCTCGACAAAACTGGAAATGCTTTCTGAAGCAGTTCCTATTCCAGAAATATTTGGTCGCCCCGGATTATTTTCTTTGTGTATTTTTGGCAAGAGATAGAACCTCCCGGGGATGGGTGACAATGGTAGCAAAGACTTTGCGATTTTATCAGTTAATTTTTAACCCTTTACGAGGTCTTCGAGAGTGGTTTGGACCACTTGTTTGAAATGCGTGGTTGGGTCAGAGGCTACGTGTTTGTAGAAAGATTCGTTGCTTAACTGCCGCTGTGCCTCATTCTTGTAGTCTACGATATTCATCACGACAATTGCTCCACCTTTGTCCGCGGGCTTTATAACTATGTCGGAACGCGTGGCGAGGGATTTTAAAGCAATTTCTTCTTTGTGCGGAATATTTTTTCGGCAATACGAGCGCCTTTTGTAATCCGACAGGATGTCATTGTGCGCAGCTTTTATGTAGAGATCGAGATATTTATCTCGCTGTGGAGGCGGAGTCCAGTGCTCGATGGAAGAGATGGCCCAGCGTCTCTGGTCTCAGAGTTATTATCATAGTACTCTCGAAGCCTTTGGCGACGGGCAAAATTATCCAAGTCTTTATAAAACTGCATATCATTTATGTTTCCGTTTGCCGGGCAAAAGCTCAGGCCTTTCCATAAGACACTATGCTCTTCGCTGGAGAGGTTTACATCTGAAAGATTAACTATAGAAGCACTCTCGGATGTTTGCTTACCAACATAAGCATGTTCACGGTGAACAGAGTCTACGGGTATGTTAATTATTTCTGGACTCTCGGAAGGAATACTATTACCATCCCGCCTGAGTTGGTTTCGTTTTTTGGCAAATAAAAGGCTACTTTTTTCTGCTTCGAAGCGTTTCAAAGTGCGCAACTCGTGGTCGGTAAGGTAATTACATTCAAACAATTCTTTTTCCTGTTTCAGCAAGCTGTGCAGGCAAGATTCATAGTGCTCTATTACAACATCCAAAAGCTGCATATATGCATCCCTCAAAATATCCCGCCATTTTGCCACGTGGCTGGGTGATAGTTCCGACACAGCTGGTTTCACATAAATTTCTAAGCCGTTTGGGCAACATTTTGTCTCTTATATGATGTTAAAGTACTAACATGGTGGCCATACCTTATTCTTTTCTCAATAATTTTGCGACATTTTAAAAACGTTCTGGAAAGTTCAGATTTGCATGGTTCACCTGGGAGCTCACAATGACGTCAATTTGAAGCACCCTGACGGGCAACGTCCGAGTATGACCTGCTACGCCGGTCGTAGCGGCGCTCCGCGGTTGGCGGCGGCGGAGGCGGAGGCGGAAGGTCCGGAGTCGGACATCTGTTCGTGGTCTTGCCCGCTGGTTCGCACGAAGCGTCGTCCAGCCACTGTGCCTGGCTCCGTGCCGAGTCTTGTAGGATGATGAGTTGCAGGTGGCCTGTCATAAGGGCGACGCAGCAAAAACCCGGCCGGTTGGGATCCATTGGAGCCCATGGTCATGTAGAACACGTCCCTCGTGCGCCAGCAGTAGTTGCGCAGAAGGTGGTTAAACCTGCATTCCTCCCGGTTGCACCGCTCCACGAAAAGCCCCCACCAGTTTTTTTCTTTATTTGTTATTGCTTTTCTTCCTTTCCTTCTTTTTTTCTTTTCGAAGTAACCGCGTGCCAACCCAGCCCGGCCTCCCTCTTACACCTCGTGTGTGTGCAGCTAGTTCATGCCTTGGCGACGTGGCGCATTTCCTCCCTAACAAGTGGTAGGTGTCTGTGCTGTGTTCCGCTCTCCTCTTCCTCTTCCCCTTTTTTCTTTATTTCTTTTCTTTTTAAGCCCTCTGTGTCCCATGCAATAAGAAGACGCTTCCATGCACTGTATGTTCATTCTTGACAAAGACCAGTCCCTGGTCGAAACGTTGAATAAATTCGTTCCCCAACCTACTATATTTTTAATCAGTGGCCGTGAAGAATTTCGTATCCGTTATACTGTTATCATGGCACCTGATAAAGTCACGGCGAAGAGCATATCCTGAAATTTCCCAAGCACAGCAATAAGTACAGTAGTAATCGGCGATTCCCAAATCAAGCATTGCTGTAGAAAACTAACTGATTTAGTTTTCGTTTCTAATGACAGTAGACTGTTATCGTTTATGTAACTTCGTTTATTGCAAGAAACACGAAACAATCAAACTGTTCGTTAGGAGGGGAGCAAGAGCTCGAAAAATTACATGCTCATTGTTGGGTCTCCCCGCTCGTTCTACCCTTTTTCCTTGCCCCTACAGACGGAGGAACTCTCTGCTGGTCTCAACCTTTGGACCTCTCCCTCAGGTTTCCAGAGTCCCGTCGCTCGAGGGAAGCCGCCGCCGGCCATAAACAAGCGAGAGGTGTCTGGGTTTCGTCTCATGAAGCGTATTTAAGAAAATCACATACAAAGGACACACAGGGGTTAAACACGAAAAGAAAACGAAGTTTCAACACTGCCCCGCCAAATGAGCTTGCTCATTCTACGTTTCTGCAAACTCTAATGGGTACAGTAACTGAACAGGGCGTCGCAAAGTCTTCCCCTGCGGCATCCTGACCTCACAAGAACGAACCTTGCCGTCTCGCCCAGGAATCACGGCAACGATAACTCCTGTTCTCCAGAGCAGTCGCGGTTGATTCTCTCGAACCAAAACAACCTCTCCGACTCGGGGAGTCACGGCTTTGGGTTGTTTAGAGGCAAAGGCCGAGCGTAGCTGCCCCAAGTATTCTCGCCGCCATGTCTGCCAGAAAAGATTCAGCATTCGCCCTCGCTTCTTCCAGAGCGCCCGGAGCGAAGCGGTGGACGCCTCGATGGCTCGAGTTTCAGGCGAATGCAGCGCCGTCAAGCGTCTTACCGTCAGGAAACTGGACGGTGTGAGCGGCGCACCGTCTTTAGGGTCCTCATATGTGTAGGTGGAGGGCCTAGAATTTATTTCTGCCTCAACCTCAGCCAGGATTGTTGACTGCTCAATGGTGTCTAGGCATTGACGTCCGACCATTTTTCTCAGCGCGATTTTCACGCTACGGACCAGCCTCTCGTAGAATCCGCCCCACCACGGTGCGCGCTCCGCTATAAATTTCCATTCTATGCCGGAGTTGGTAAAACGGTTCTGAGTTTCAAGGTGTCGCAGGAGCTTCCACAAAATGCCCATATCTTTTGAGGCTCGTTTGAACGAAAAAGCGTTGTCAGAGCAAATGGTTCGGCACAAGCCTCTGCGCGACACAAAACGACGGAATGCCTGTAAGAATCGCTCTGTGCACATGTCTGCCACAAGCTCAAGATGCACCGCCCGCGTCACAGCGCACGTAAACAGCACGATGTACGATTTCACGGTTCGACTATTCTCCCTCACCAGGAGAAGACCGGCAAAGTCGAGGCCCACGACCTGAAACGGGTCAGCTTGGGACTTCCGGTCAGGTGGAAGGAGCCCTGTTGCTGCGTCGAAGTGCGAGGCACTGTGCCGCTTACATACCACACACGATCTAACAACACTTTTCACAAGCTGACGCCCCTGCGCAATCCAGTACTTGTCTCGTAATTGCACAAGTGTGTCTCTTGCACCTGCGTGAAGCAGCTGTCGATGTGCTTGGCGCACCAGCAGCGCTGTGTAGCGATGCCTCTTGGGGAGCACAATCGGGTGTCGTTCGTCGAGTGTCGTCTCTGTGGAGTATATTCGCCCTTTTATCCTCAGTAGGCCATTTTCATCTGTCCACAGGGCGAATTCTTTTAAGGCGGAGTCGTTTGGGATGCTGCTGCGTTTCTTTGTGCTTTCCAGTTCCGCAAAAAATGCCGACTTCTGAACCCTTCTCACCCAAAATCCTTTCGCATGATCTATTTCTGCAGCAGTCAAAGGGCCCGAGATCCTGTCAGAAGATCGCAGATTTCGCACGAACCGGAAAATCCAAGCTGTTACTCGGTTCACTCTAGATGCAGAGCTAAAATCTTCCAGATCCAGCAACTCATCTTCTTTATCGCCGGTGGAAGTTAAGACACCGACCTCCATTTCTGCTCCAGTTCTTCAACCGTGAAGTCGCCTTGTTGTAATTCAACCGGCCATACGTCAGCTCTACCTGTTATTCACTGCGGCCCGTTCCACCGTAGCTCGCTGGTCTTCATTTGAGTGCTTGTCAATCCCCTGGTCATGAGGTCAGCCGCATTCGATTTTCCGGGGCAAAATCGCCACGTCGCGGTCTCGCATTTTTGTTGGATTTCCGCGACCCGGTTCCTGACAAATTGCTTCCACCGTGCTGCGTTTCCTCGAATCCAGCTCAGTGTGATCATAGAGTCGGTCCAGAGGAAAACCTTGTAAAACTAAAATATCAAGATTCGACCTCAAGAACTGGTAGAGTCTCGACGCGAGTAATGCTGCCAATAGTTCTAGCCTTGCCAAGGTGACCGCTTTCAAGGGGGCGACACGACATTTGGACAGCATGAAGACGGAAGTTCTTTCTCCTGTAGAATTCTCGGTACAGAGGTAGACCACTGCGCCGTAAGCCTTCGGGCTGACATCTGCGAGCACGTGCAAAGTTCGACTCTGTGGGTTCCCTTTGGCGTTGGCTTCATACCTTCCTGGGATGGTGACCTCATGTAGCGAACGTAATTCTTCGCACCACTTGATCCACTGCCTTAGGAGATTATCTGGAAGTGGCTGATCCCATGCGATGTTTTCCTTCCAAATCTCCTGAAACAGCTGTTTCGCTCTCAATGTATACGGCGATAGAATTCCCAGGGGGTCGTAGAGCCTCGCGGGTTTTTGTAGGACAAATCGCTTGGTATTCTTTTGCGCCTTTGAAAATTCAATGACAGAGTCGGGAGAAAATGTCCGTTGGTCTTCCCTTGGTTTCCAACTTAAACCTAGCACTTTCAGCAAATTAGCCGGTTGTCCAAGGGGCATTTCATCGGGGATCTCCTGACAAAACAGTTCGTTCATCTTTGTGCTGTTAGAACCCCATTTGTGCAGGCGCATTGAAGCAGCCCGAAAGATACGACTTGCCTCGTCGTATATCTTCGCTCCTTCATCATCGTCCTGTGCGCCGCAAAGCTGATCATCCACATAAATGCAGCTTTTCAATACATCTGTCGTTGCTGGAAATTCATGCTTCATTGTTTCAAGGTGGTTCTGAAGCGTTGCTGCCAGGAGAAACGGGCTCGATGTGGTTCCGAAGGGTATTCTGGTCATTCTGAAGCCTCTGACCTCTGGCAATGGCCTGCCTTCTACGGGGCTCTCGACGAACCATAGAAATCTTAGCGCATCGCGGTCCTCTGGCGCTACACTTATTTGAAGAAAAGCCTTTTCGACATCAGCGACGAGCGCGACCTTATGTCGCCGAAAGTTCAGCAAGAGCCGAACGAGGTCACGATTTAAATTCGGCCCCCAATCGAGGTTTTCGTTCAGGGATTTAGCCTGAGCACTGTGTGATGAGGCATCGAAAACTATCCTCAGTTTGGTAGTCGTGCTGCTTTGCCGTAGTACGGGTTGATGGGGCATGTAATACACTCGCTGACAGTCGCCGGAAAAGTGCGTCTGTTGCCCTCTCTGCTATGCCTTCGTCAGTTAAGCGCCGCATTTCGGAGTCATAATCTCTCATGAGACTGCGGTTCCTGCTTAACCGCTTCGTTAAATACCGAAGGGGATTCTCCGCTAATCCGCGGTTGTCAGACATTTCCACTTCGTCTTTCCAAGGAAGCTTTTCTTCGTAGCGGTCGTGGATCTTCTTGATATTTTTAGAGAAAACTTCCAGGGCTTAGGAGTCTGAATTTGCGGTCGATGTGTCTGATGCACTAGTGTTTTCCAACTCCCAGAACCTCTTTAGAATCGGAGCGGTTTCTCGATCAGCCACGGTCGTTCTCATAAAAATAGTATGTGTGCAAACTGTCCCTTGACATTTGGACAGAACTTGGCCCTGAACTGCCCATCCAAATACCGTCTCGACGGCAGTCAGTTTGTTGGGCAGCTTTCTCACCTTCCCAGTGATGCATTCCCAATACTGATCGGAGCCAATCAGCACATCAATCGGTGTGTTGTCGTTAAGAGCCGAATCATCACCCAAAGGAAGCATCAGCTCTCGAAGTGTTTCTCTGATCAGTTCGTTGGGACAGGGGATACTCTGTTCACATATGGAAGGTGTTTCTAGGGCTTCGATTTTGTACTGCGCTTTTGGGTCGTCTCGTCAGAAGAGGCAGACTTCAACTCGCCTGAATGTGCGTCTGGTCTGCCCTCCCCCAAATACTCCCACCGACAGTAACTCAGTCCCGAGCAATTTGCACCCTAGTTTCCTGGAGCAGTCTTCTGTTATAATGTTCTCTGACTGCCGCTATCGAAGAGAACTCGAGAAATCTTTCTTGCCTTAGTCCCTTTGTTCAACGGTGTAATGGTAGGCATTAGGACTGTGCGGCGAGTAGGGTCCTTTTCTGCTCCTGAGGCATGCAGGCTTACTGGCTGTACCCCTTCTTTGGCCGACCGTGCGTTCTTGGCTTCGTTGACAGTAGGTTCGCACATCACTGTCGCATGTCTGCGTTTACATCTCTTGCAACTGAGTTTAACCTTGCATTGCTTCGAACGGTGTCCATGCTTCGTTCAACGAAAGCATCCGCCTTTCGCTGTGAGGACTGCATTCCTTTCGTTTACTGTCATCTTCGACTCGCATTCTTGGCTCTCATGTCTCTTTGAGTCGCCGAACACACATTGCATGCAAATGGCTGCGTCGTGCAGGGCTGAGGCCGAAGAAGGGCGAGCGTGCCCTCGATGAATTCGTGCCTTGTGCCCATTAAAGTGAGAAGCAGGCTTACCATGTGCGTCGTCGGGCCGGTCTTCTAGAGTCCTCTCGTGGCTTTCTAGCTCGAAGCGGAAGAATCTGAGCAGGGAAGGCAGTGGCGTCAGCTGTGAGCTGTCCGACGACGATGTCGTTGAACCTGAATCGTCGACCACCGGTGGCGTCGCTTCCTCTTGGTTCTCAGCATGTGAACGATGATAGTCCAAGATTAATTCTTTCGGGAGAGCGTGGAGAAGGATAGGATACAGCATCGCCTGGTAGCCATCGTCCTCGATGCCCAGAGCGTTCAGCCCCCGCATGTGAACCTGTATCTCATCGTAAAGCCCTCTCAAGGCTCGCACATTCCTTGCAGAGAACACCGGTTTAACGTCGATTAGGCCCTGCATATGATCCTGAACCAATGCTTCAGGGTTTGCGAATCATTGTCGCAAGATGTCGACCGCGTCGCTGTAGCAATCACCTGATGCCTGCAGTCCGGCAATTGCAGACTCGGCCTCTCCGGTCAGCAGCGTCTTCAAGTAATTCAGGCGGTCGCGATGTTAGAAAGTTCCGTATTTTTGTGGACTGCCACCTCGAATTGTTCCCAGAATAGCTGCCAGTTTTTCCTTTTGCCATCGAATTTTGTTGGTTCCAGTTTCGGTAATTTGATTCTTTGAGCCGCGGAAACGCTACCAACTGTAGCTTGAAATCGGATTTCCTTGTCTTTGCTTGCTTGTTCAGTTCGCTCTTTCTTCAGGTTTAGCCGGCAAATTCAAGTAGCAATCTTGTCACCATACTCGGTGACTTGCTCGAATTCAGCCTCCGCTTCGTCATCTTTGACATTTGGCTCCTTGGGCCGCACCTGTGATCCTAGTCCGGAAGAAAGACAATTCTTGGCGATTTTGCGTTGACTACCGTCGTTTAAATGCGTTGACCAAGAAAGACGTGTACCTGCTACCTCGCATTGAAGACGCCGTCGATTGTCTGCATTCCGCGTCATATTTCTCTTCCGTTGATTTGCGATCTGGCTATTGGCAAATTCCCCTGCATCCATCCTACCGTGAGAAGACAGCTTTCGTAACCCCAGATGGCTTGTACGAATTTAATGTGATGCCGTTTGGTTTGTGCAACGCCCCCGCGACATTCGAGCGCTTTATGGACTCTATCCTTCGCGGGTTAAAATGGAAATATGCATGTGTTATCAGGATGATGTCATTTTCGGCAAGACCTTCCAGGAGCACAATGCCAGACTGCGTGTTGTTCTCGAATGCATCGGAAAAGCGGGACTTATTTTGAACTCTAAGAAGTGCCATTTTGGGGGTCGGCAAGCTCTAGTTCTTGGCTTCCTCATCGACAAGGATGGCATCAGGCCCGATCCGCAGAAGATCGCTGCAGTCCGCGATTTCGAAACTCCACGCACCCTAAAAAGCCTTCGGAGCTTCCTGGGACTCTCTTCTTATTTTCGTCGTTTCATTGCTGGCTTTGCGCAAATTGCCCACCCCCTCACATCTCTTCTGCATAAGGATTCGCAGTTTGTGTGGACCCCTGAGTGCGAGTCCTCGTTCCATCTCCTCTCTCCCGTCAGCACCCCTCCTGTGGCACTTCGACCCTTATGCTGTGACGGAGGTTCGCACTGACGCCAGCGGCGTCTGTCTTGGGGCAGTACTTGTCCAGCTGCATAGTGGGGCTGAGAACGTTGTTGCCTACGCCAGCCGCACGTTAACGAAATGTGAGCGTAACTACACTGTCACCGAATTGGAGTGTCTCGCAGTTGTGTTAGCTGTGCACAAGTTCCGACCCTACTTATATGGACGCCACATCACTATTGTCACAGACCATCATTCTCTATGCTGGCTCATCGGACTTCACGATCCATCTGGTCGTCTGTCGCGCTGGGCACTGCGCTTGCAAGAATATAACTTTGCTGTCTCGTACAAAAGTGGCCGCCGTCACGCTGATGCAGACTGCTTGTCCCGCCACCCAATGCCGACTTCAGTCGCCGATGAAGACTGTTTCGACGGGTGTTTAGCCTCGCTCGCGCCGACCTTCCCCAGTGAGGCGACCTTTCGGCGCGAGTAACGTCGCGACCACTCACTGCATCCCTTTATAGCAGCGGCAAAAGGAGGAGTAGATTCAACGCCCTTTACTGTCAAAGATGGCATTTTGTTCAAGAACTACTCCGTTGATGGTGCTGCCCTGCTTTTGGTCGTTCCGAGAAGTCTCCGTCGGCAAGTTTTGCACGCTATGCACGATGACATCACATCTGGACATCTAGGTTTCTATCACCCTCTGCACCGACTTCGCCAGCGTTTTTATTGACCGCAAGTTTATAAGAGCACCAAGCAGTACGTTGCAACATGTGAAGAATGCCAACGATTTAAGCCACGAACCATCCCGCCGGCCGGTCCTTTGCAGCCCGTCAAACCACCCACTTCCCCTTTTGAAAAAGTTGGAATTGACCTTCTAGGTCCTTTCCCAAAGTCTTTTGAGGGACGCCGCTGGGTGATTGTGTGTGTAGACTATCTCACCAGATACGTGGAAACCGCCGCTCTCGTTACCGCAAAGGCTGATGCTATTTCGACGTTTCTCCTACACACTGTTATTCTTCGCCATGGCGCACCCCGTGTTATAATAAGTGATCGTGGAAAGCAATTTACTGCTGATGTCGTGGAAGAAATGCTCCGGCTTTGTGGATCGGACTACCGACACTCCACACCCTACCACCCGCTGACCAACGGTCTTACCGAACGCACCAACCGCACTCTGACGATAATGTTGTCCATGTACGTCTCGTCTGATCATCGAAACTGGGACGCAGTGCTGCCATATGTGACGTACGCTTACAACACTGCCAATCATGAGGTCACCGGATATTCTCCCTTTGATTTGCTTTATGCCAGAACTCCCCGCGTTTTTCTCGACACGATCTTCCCGTTTTCCCCCAACGAAAACGAGTCGGTTGGCCAGAGACTATGCCGTGCCGAAGAAGCCCGTCGTATAGCCCGTTTACGTACCCTGGCCTCGCAACGACGTTCGAAAGAACATTACGACCTGCGTCATCGTGCCATGACTTACTCTCCAGGAGACTTTGTCTGGCTGTGGACGCCAATCCACAAAAGAGGGTTGTGTGAGAAGTTCCTGTACAAGTACGATGGCCCCTTCGTCGTGTTGGACCAACTGACTGACATGAATTAAGTCGTCGCCAAACTGACGACGGATAAACGCCGTTCGCGCAACACACAAGTTGTTCATGTGGCTCGCTTGAAGCGCTGCCATCACCGATATACCTAACTTTCTCGGGGACGAGAATCATCTGCACCCGGGGAAATTGTTACGCCGCGGAGTTCGAGGAAGAAGAGGAGAGAGGCGCGCACAGTCTTATCTGGGCTCTGGGCCGTCGGCGACCAGCTTGCATCCACCGAGCTTTCACCAGTATTAAAGCCATTTCATCCGCTACATTATATATATATATATATATATATATATATATATATATATATATATATATATATATATATATATATATATGTGTGTGTGTGTGTGTGTGTGTGTGTGTGTGTGTGTGTGTGTGTGTGTGTGTGTGTGTGTGTGTGTGTGTGTGTGTGTGTGTGTGTGTGTGTGTGTGTGTGTGTGTGTGTGTGTGCGTGCGCGTGCGTGCGTGTGTGTGGTTTATGGTTTATGGGGGATTTAACGTCCCAAAGCGACTCAGATTATGAGGGACGCCGTAGTGAAGGGCTCCGGAAATTTCGACCAGCCGGGGTTCTTTTACGTGCACTGACATCGCACAGCACACGGGCCTCTAGAATTTCGCCTCCATCGAAATTCGACGGCCGCGGCCGGGATCGAGCCCGCGTCTTTCGGGCCGGCAGCCGAGCGCCATAACCACTCAGCCACCGCGGCGGCTCATATATATATATATATATATATATATATATATATATATATATATATATATATAAGGCGGCTTTTCGGCAATAAAGCCTGCGTTAGCAGACATCACAAAACATGTATATTGTTAACTAGTTTGCCACTTAACTAATTTTTGGTAATGAGCTTTTTAACTATAATATTTAGGCTGGTGGTTTCAGTTAGACTTGTAGCCCGTTGATAGTAATAGCCATATCAGTTTTAGAATTTCGAAGACGAGATTATGCTGGCTCAGTAAAATTTGGCTACATCGTACGAAAATACTCGCGCTTTCAAAAAGCATGCAGGCAAAGCAACCTTTCTAGTGCACGAAGCTATACTTTAGAAAAGCCAAAATTTGTCGATCCACAGCGCCGAGGGTAATCGTGTTTTTGAAATCCTAGAAACTGGTATGGCTATTCCTAAGACCGGTTACAAGTGTCTAGTGGCAACTAGTATCCTAACTGTTATCGTTAAAAAGTTAATCATCAGAAATTTGTCGAACGGCTAAATAGTTAGCATTATTTACATGTTTTCTGTTGTCCGCCAACACAGGTATTATTGTGCCGCAGAAGATGCTTTCATACCTGCAAAAATTCCAGGGGTGTACATAAGTCTGCTTAGGTGCAGTAATGCAAAAGCATTTCTCTAACTGCACCTCCTTCCCCTTCATGCGCGTCCGCCGTCTCGCCTCCGTCATCTCGCCTGGACCAGCACCGTACATTGCGAGAAGGGGGAGTTCAGTGGGCGCCGCATGATCGCGCTACGACTGCACTCCGAGCACGGAGAGGATTTACCGGAAACGTTCATCTGTAATTTAGATGCTCGCAATTACTTATGCACGAGTAAGTACATATCTCGAAGATATGTTCCTGAGACGCCTGTGCATTCACTAGACTCACCTTTATTCAATTTCGAACGTTGAACCAAAGTGGTGGAACGGCCACGTTTCATTGGCATCGGCTTTTGGCCGAGGAGTTGCAACTTCTGAAAACATCATGGACACATACAAAATTGTGCTTCCTCGTCTGCCGTCCGGTAATGTAGTGTTGAACACTGTATTTTTGCATGGTGACCTGAATGCCGTCCGTACCGAGCTCTTCACTTCAGGGATACCCTCACCCGTGTTATAGACGTTCGTGATACTGTTTGCATCGTGCAATATCAAATGAGCCATGTTTCGATAGTGACTTGTGAGAATAGAGTTTCAATACAGAAGCTCGTCGACCTTCGAGCGATGTGGTGCTCTCGACCTCATTGCCGGAAGCCTCAGACGTCTCCATGGACTGCAGCGCGCCTCTGAAGCGTCCCGCGGATGACGAGCCCGGTGTCAGTAGAGATCCGAGTGGCTTGTAAAAAAAGGGCAATGACAGCCCGAAAGGCAGCCAATTCGCTGGCGGTGCACCCCGCCTCGGCGGATGGAGTTCAATAACGTATACACAAAAAATGGCGGTGGTCACAGCTTTTAAGGTCGCTACGTTAGAGGCCTGCGAAATCGACGGTGGCAGTGCCAGTTAAAGAACCTATTTCAAAACTGTAGCGTACATGTAGCTGCAATTCAGGAAACTAAGCTCGCTACAGATGAGGATACAAAAACTGCTCTTAAGATTCTTGTACCACGACATAATCATAAGCCGTTCGAAGGGCTTGTCTGGAGGGTGCGTGCTTTTTTTTAGCAATACACTGGATAAGGCTGACCTGCCGTATTGCATTGAGGATGAGGGGCGCCTCATATATTGGGACCTCGCCATTTCGGGTCAGCAGAGGCGAATTATTTGTGCGTATACGCCTGTAAAGTAGCAAGATAAAAAAGTGTTTTTGTTTTGTCATTGGCAAATCTCCTGCGCACGCGGATCGGGAAATTTTACTGCTGGGAGATTTCAATTCTGTTTGTAACAATGACGATCGATCAGTATATCACGGACGTTATGACCCCAGTTATGCTGTCCTCACCGACTTAGTTTGTGAGCACGGCCTTGTTGACGCTGTCCGACTAAAAAGTGATAGTATATTTTTCACGCATTTCCAATCCTCTTACAATGCTCGACTTGACAGGATTTACGTTTCTGCTGGCACAGTACCTATTGTGCATGGATACTGGGTGAGGCCGATATTTTTCAGCGACCACTGCATGGTTTCTGTACAGATAGGAAGATGGGAAGGTGTACTCGGCACCTTCGCAACCGCGGTAGGAGCTATGGAAGCCAAATAATTCTCTCCTCTAAGATGAAATTTTTCAGCGTGCTGTAGCTTCATGCTTCAAAGATAAGTGTACACGTGCCGATGTGTGAGCCTTTCAAAAGTTAGATGTCCTTAAAAAAGAGTTTAAGAATCTTGCTATTGAAGCATCATCATGGATCACATTCTTGAAGCGCCTTCACGTTCTTGAACTGAAGCGCACTTTAACGAATAGCCTGAGTTGGAAAGAATTGTTCCGGGATCGCATCTTGCTGGTATCAACAATATTAAAGTGAAGTTACAACAGTTTAGCGCAGAAAAATATAAGGGTGCCTTGATTAGGTCGCGAACACGGAGGTTCGTTAATGAACAACCGTCGCGCCGCGCGTCTAATAATTAATGGCAGGCTGCTCTTTCTAAGGAGGTTTTACAAATTCGTTGTGGTGGTGATACACACACTGACACGCCAGGTATTCCTGGGGCTCTCTTTAAATATAATATGCGGCTCTTTGGTGGTAGTAGTAATTTAGCACAATAGCTAGGCGTGCGAGTTCGTGTTAACGCTGGTGATACAGTTGAGAGCCAGCGCTTGTCCTTTGTCTTGCCTTCGTCTCCGTTTTTTCGCGCTGTAATTTTGAATAGGCAATAGTAACCCGATCAGTGGGTTCAATTTCAGCCACTTCAAAGAAGCATTTCCTTGTCTTGAAGACCAGCAGCGTGCAGTAATTGAGGGATCTTAGATGCGCTCAAATCGGCCATTTCTTCTCTACGAGGTAAAAAGACCCGTGGCCCGGACGGCCTAAATATTGAGTTCTATAAAGCTTTTTTGTCTAACTTAGCACCTACATTGTTGGAAGTTTTCAGTGAAGCTACTTATGACATGGGCATTTTACACTGGCCACACCATACTAATCCCGAAAAGCACAGACGCAGATCGGTCGAAAGCTGTTGAAGGGTATCGTCCGATATCCTTATGCAGCCTGGAGTATAAGGTATTTGCTAAGATCCTTTTTCTAGACTGCAACTAGTGGAAATAGATTTATTAGGGCTGCACCAAGTGTGCGGAATCAAAGGCCGTACTTAGTATTCAAAATCATATCCATATAGAACGTTCCTTGTTAGAGACGGTGTCAGGTGAGGTCTCTCAAGTGACTCTTATTCAGAATGATCTGGAAAAAGCTTTTGATAAGGTGTATCATGATTTTCTGTGTGCTGTATTAGAGAGTGCAAATATTGGTGATATCTTGCTTAAAGGCAGAGAACTATGTTATAAAGCAGCCACTACCGGACTGATTGTTAATCAAAAGTTTGCCAAACCTATCCCACTTGCAACATCTGTTCGACAAGGCTGCTCGCTATCGCCTTTGTTATGCGCTCTATATCTCGAACGCCTATGTCGCAGTATTATAAATTCGTGGCTTTTCACTATTTCAATGTGAAATTAAGATTTTGGCAATGCTGATGACGTTGCCCTTTTCTGTTCTGATATAGTGTGCTCGAGGTTTTGCGTATAACTGAACAGTTTTGTGATTCTTTGAGTGCGTCTCTTAGCATTGATAAATCAAAGCAGCTCTGGGTAGGTCACTTTGGTACGAAACCAAGCTTTTTTGGCGTCGTCAGTATAGACTCCGAAGATTTACAGTATTTGGGGGTTCTCTTGCTGCAGTATCACAATTGTGGGCCTCATTGGGACTCTCAGATCTAGTCAGGCGGCAAACCTAGCCTTGGATGGGATCTTCTTGGTTTCGATACTAGATTGCCATGCAGGTGTCGCACCGTGCGAAGAAAAAAGTACAGGCAATGGATAGAATTCTTGCTTCTTTTGTGTGGCGCTCTCAATGGGAACATATGCTTCGAGATAATTTGTTCCTCTCTCTGGAGGCTGGTGGAGCTGGTCTTCAGCAATTGTTTGTTTATCAGCCTGTTTCGAGGTTTTTCGTTTTTAAAACAGCCAACCATCCCTTCATCTTAGCTCTGTTTAACAGAAAATTAAGTGCTCATTTGCCCATTCTCTTTGCGCCCACTGGTAATGGGAGTGAGGGTCCTTTGTGGGGTTTTCTTAAAAAAGTCGGCGACACATTCTATTTCCTCAATGTACGGTTTTCCTCAGAATTCCTGTACAGTCTATCCAGAAGAGACATGACAAAAATTCTGGTTGAGACGTCGTTTCCTGTACCGATGTATCGACAGCCTTACGCTCCTTTCTAGAAAACAGTGTGTTAAAGTGGTCCAAGGATAGTGTGTTCCAGTGGCCACAAAGACATTCTTTTTTAAACTTCACACGTCAACCTTACCTGTCAAAACGTGGCTTCGTGAAATAGTGAATTTTGTGCCATGGTCCGTGAACTGTCGCCTGTGTCAGCAGCTAGAAACTATTGATTATTGCTTTGTGTTTTGTCGTGATGCCGTGTTTTTTCGGGACATTCTTCAGCGGACTGTCAAAAATGACATTGGGTTTACGCCCTATACTATAAGAGTTTTGCCTACAATGGAAGATCCTAAGGTTCCATGAGATCTTTTAGTGCTCATAGGACTGTTCAGCCTGTGGAAGAGCCGCACGACTGATAAACGCGGCGGTAAGAGCGGCGATCTATGTCTCTGTTCATAGAGCAGTATGCTATGGTTCGGGGGGGGGTATATGCTGCGTAGGATCGACCTCCTGCATGACTCCCTTACCTCGACACATGCGTGCGTATCCCGGAATTTTGATCTGCAGACAAAATGAGAGCTGGATGCTGGTGTGACTGTGTATGATAGGTTACGAGATGGGACCTGGTTAAGTTGGACTTCAAGCCTGTGAGGGTGGGTGTACTTCCATGCAATAAAAAAAACCCGTCATGGTGGAGTAAAAGCATTCCCGTCTCGCACGCTGAAGACCTGGGTTCGGTTCCCATCTGCGCCGCCATTTTCTTTTCATTATTTTGATTCAGTTATGCGGACAAGCTCTGTCCACCAGTTAGTGCGGAAATGTTCTGTCCACAAATTCCGTCCACAGCTTCCGGTGACGCCACTCATGAGCCAAGAACTGCTTTCGATTTAAAAGCCTATTTTCAAAAATTTTGGTTCACCTCCACTGAGACACATGGTGTATGTATACATACACACAGCTTCCTGCCCTTTGTCCGGCTGTTGCCCTGGATAAATGCCACAGGGCTTCAACAGAGAGTAATGTAGGGCTAATTGGTGGCAAAGCAACAAAGTGAAACTGCACTAAGGAACGAGGACAACACTACTAGAATTGGATCCTGAAGGGGTGGCGCTGTCTGTTCTTTGCTGTCGTCCTTGTTCCGTACCGTTGTTTTTCCAGCAAAAAAAAAACACTCCAGATGTAACAGCTGCCATGCTAATCGATGTTTTCATGCACTGTACACAGTGCCGCCGGCATACTATCGTTATCCGGCCACCCATAAGCGCAAAATAAACTTTATGAGGCCTCAAGCCAGAGAATGGTGGCGACGCTGCTGTAGTCGCGGCAGAAAACAGCGCAACCGCCCAGCAGCCGAGGTTGTTTCGCATACGCAAAACACAACTTTCAGAAAGGTAACGTCGCACTCGCGGCAGTTCTTAAACACTGTACACGCGAACCACGATCAAAATCAGTGATGGCTACGTCCCAGGAGCAACGTCTTGCGCTCGCGATCATTGCGACCATCGAAACGAATGTTACTAGCTTTACAGCTTGAAGTTCATTTCAGCATTCGGAAAACAATTAAGGCGCTCGTGGTGAGCTTATCAAACGTAATATATTGTTACAGGTTCTATTTACAAATAATATTTACAAGGCAGGTCGAGAGGAGCCTGGTGCGCCGGCGGCAGGATCCTTGACTTCCTCTTCTACTTCCAGCCGCCGCACGTCTTCTTTATTCCTCAGAGCCCATGCGCAGCACGTGACATTTCCCGTTCGCAGACGAAGCCCTCTGGGCCAGTCAATCAATCGGGGTCCCGAGAGTGGAATGGCTTCAGCCGTGCGACATGCACGACCTCGGTTGTCCTTGAGCGGCGTCCTTGCGTTGATTGGGGAGAGATGACATAGTTGAGGTCATTGAGGCGAGCAACAACGATGAACGGGCCTGTGTAGTGGGATAGCAGCTTTTCTGATAAGCCACGCTTGCGTAGGGGCGTCCACAACCATACAACGTCACCGGGGAGGTAGGAGACATCCTTGCGCCGGCGGTCATAACGCTGCTTAGAGCGATGCTGTGATGCCAAGGTGCGTATCCGGGCAATCCGACGGGCTTCTTCAGCGCGACATAAAGTGTTGGCAATAGAAGGCTCGGTGTCGAGAGAGAAAGGTAAGATGCTGTCGAGGGAGCTTCGAGGCGGACGGGCATAAAGAAGGAAGAATGGGCTGTAACCAGTTATTTCATGCCTCGACGTGTTATAGGCGTATGTAATGAAGGGAAGCACGTCGTCCCAGTTCTTATGGCGGGAATCGACATACATGGCCAGCATGGTCGTGAGTGTCCGATTGGTACGTTCAACCAGTCCATTAGTCTGGGGGTGGTACGGCGTCGAGTGGCGAAAATGGCATGAACTAAGACGCAGAAGCTCTTCCACAACGTCTGCCGTAAACTGGCGACCGCGGTCACTGATAACAACTCGAGGAGGTCCATGCCGGAGGATGACAGCACGAAGAAGGAAGAGCGAGACCTCAGCAGCGGTGGCGCAAGGTAGGGCGGCGGTCTCACAGTAACGGGTGTGGTGATCAACGCACACTATAATCCAGCGGTTACCGTTGGACGAGCGGGGAAACGGACCGAGCAGATCGAGTCCAACTTGTTCATATGGCGTGCTTGGAGGTGGCAAAGGATGCAGGCGTCCAGGCGGAGAAGTCGTGGGAAGCTTGAACCGCTGACACTGCACGCAGGTGGCCACGTAGCGCTGAACCATGTGACGCATTTTTGGCCAGTAAAAACGTTCCTTGATGCGGTTAAGCGTCCTGGCAAACCCCAAGTGCCCAGCCGTGACGTCATCGTGCATTGCCTGCAGAACAGAGGAGTACAGAGTAGCCGGAACGACGAGGAGAAAGCGCGCACCTCCAGGCGAGTAATTCGTTCTGTAGAGTAAACCGTCGCGAACGCAGAAAGGGCTTGCGGATGTCGGGTCACGGGCTTCGGCAAAAAGCGGCGCCAAGTGCTGATCCTTGCGTTGTTCCATCTGGAAAGTGCCAAGATCTGGAAACTTTTGGGAAACGGCAGCGAGATAGCCATCGAAGTTTTCATCATCGGAAGTAGTAACCGGGAGCGGCAGTCGCGAGAGGCAATCTGCGTCGGCGTGTTGGCGGCCACTTTTGTAAGACACTTTGAAGTTAAACTCTTGAAGGCGTAACGCCCAGCGGGCCAACCGACCGCAGGGGTCGCGTAGATTGACCAGCCAGCACAGAGAGTGATGGTCTGTGACGACTGTAAAAGCACGTCAATAAAGGTACGAACGAAACCGTTGTACGCCGAAAACAACGGCGAGACACTCTTGCTCTGTTACAGTGTAATTGCGTTCCGACTTGCTGAGGGTGCGACTTGCATAAGCGACAACGGGTTGATTGCCCTCATGGCGTTGGATAAGCACAGCACCCACGCCGATGCCGCTGGCGTCAGTGTGGAGTTCAGTCGGTGCTGTCGGGCAGAAATGACGCAATATTGGCCGCGAGGTGAGGAGAAACTTGAGCTGCCGAAACGCGGAGTCGCATTCGGGAGTCCAGTGGAAAGGGGTGTCTTTCTGCAGGAGACTTGTAAGCGGGTAGGCTAAATCAGAAAACTTGGGAACGAAACGCCGAAAATATGAGCAAAGTCCTAGGAAACTCCTGAGCTCTTTAACTGATTTGGGTTCTTTGACACTGCTTACAGCTTCAACCTTCTGCGGGTCGGGTCTGAGGCCATCCTTGTCAACGAGATGACCAAGCACAGTAATTTGGCGTTCACCGAAGCGACACTTCTTCGAGTTCAGCACGAGGCCCGCTCTCTCTATGCAGTCTAGGACAATGGCTAAGCGGCTGTTATGTTCGGCGAAGGTCCTACCAAAAATAACAACATCGTCCAGATAACACATGCAAACTTGCCACTTCAGGCCACGTAAAATCGTATCCATAAATCGTTCAAAAGTGGCAGGAGCGTTGCAAAGGCCGAAAGGCATAACATTAAATTCATACAACCCGTCAGGTGTCACGAATGCTGTCTTCTCTTTGTCTTGCGGGTGCATCGGGATCTGCCAGTACCCGGACCGTAGATCCACCGAGGAAAAGTAGGAGGCTGAGTGGAGGCAGTCAATGGCATCATCAACGCGCGGGAGCGGGTAAACATCCTTCTTTGTGACAGTGTTAAGCCGGCGGTAGTCGACACAAAATCGCCAAGTGCCATCTTTTTTTTTGACAAGGATCACTGGAGCAGCCCACGGGCTTGAAGATTCCTGAATGATGCCGCGGTGCAACATGTCACGGACTTGTTCATCGATTATCTGACGTTCGGAAGGCGAGACGCGGTATGGCTTCTGGCGAATCGGCTGTGCAGATCCAGTATTGATCATGTGATGGGTACGGGAAGCTGGAATCGGCGGTGGTTGGTCGCGAGCAAAGTCAAACACGTCCGCATGCTTCATAAGAACGGCCACTAGTACCTGGCGGTCGCTAGTGGGTAGGGATTTGTTGACCATGGCTAGGAATTGAGAGTCGCTCAGATCGCGGCGTCTGGTTGGACGAGACACGTTGTCAGTGATCGCGGCAACTGGTACAGAAAAACGTTCTTCAAAGCCAGCAAGTTTTAAACCACATGGCAATACCGCAGGTTCGTTGGAATGATTGACAGTCCAAAGAGTGGCATGGCCCTTGGTCACATGGACGACGCTGCGGGGTACTAGCACACTTTTCTTTGCACAGTTAAGGGAACAAGGTTCCACCACAGCATCGAAGGCAGCAGAAATCGTGCTCGAGGACACAACGGGAACGAATATGGCAGACATTGCTTGAACGACGGTATCTTCAGAGACAGAAAACACTTGGGCAACCACTGGCGAGTCTTCTATGAGAGCTGACCGAAGGCCAGGACTTAACGATATGCCACCACTGCGGAAGTCGAGAGTAGCGCCGCACTGGTGCAAAAAGTCAATACCGAGGATGATGTCATGCGTAGAACGAGGGAGCACCGTGAATTCAGTTCGGAACATGTGGCCAGCGATCACTACATTCACAAAACAAATACCAATCGGAACCAATGATTCTCCCCCTACACCCCGGAATATAACAGCACGATCCCAAGCGAACATTATTTTACGACCCAGACGGTTCTTGAAAGTTGAACTCATTACTGACACCGTGGCACCAGTGTCCACTAAGGCCATGACGCAAATACCGTCCACTAAAACTTCAAGGCGGTTCCTTAACATAACAATGGGCAGAGGCATTGGCACTATCGATGATCCGGCGACCGCACCTCCATCGGCCGCACACGCTAGTTTCCCGGGGACGGTGGGGAACGACGTTGGGGGGAAGGCGAGCGGCGAGAGCGGTGCGAAGGTGGAGTCAGACTTCGGTCAGAGGCAGGGGAGTCGTGCCGTGGTGGCGCGTAACTGGATGGGCGCTGAGACGATGTGAAGACACGGTCATGAACAGGCGCATTGAAACTCAGGCGAGGGTTCGACCATTGGCGCTGGGAGCGGGAAAACTGGCCCCGGCGACGGCAGAATCTAGAGATGTGACCGATCATACCACAGCGGTAACAAAGTGGTGGGTCGGGGGGGCACTCGGGATAACACTCCTCGTAGCCAGTGTCGAAACGACCATCGTACTCCGGCTGCCGCAGGTGGCGTTGCGGATGAGCTGGCGCCCTGGGGCCGGGGCGGGTGATCCGGGGAGCGTCGCTGTAATCAATGCGAGTAGCACTGGTAGGGGCCTGGGCAGACAAACTCCAAGGGGAGGAGCGGTAGGCGGGAGCCGCCTGCAGAGAACAGCTCCCATACGGGACCTCACTGCGGCGCGCAAGATCTTGATGCCGGGAGAGTTCGTCACGCACGATTTGACGAATGACGTCAGGGAGAGTCGCCGCATTCACAGGCTCGTGGAAATCCACGCTGGCGACGGTGGTGACGTTAGGCAGGCGACCGAACTTGGGAGTAATTCGACGCAGTTTTAGAGCTTCAAAGGTGCGGCAGTGCTTGATGATATCCGTGGGCGAGTCTAAATTTTCTTTACTAATAAGAAAGCTGTAGACGTCCTCTGCGATGCCCTTGAGGAGATGACCAACGCGATCTTTGTCGGACATACTGGGATTAACGACGTTGCACAGCTTCAAGACCTCTTCTATGTAAGTCGTGCAGGTCTCTCCAGGCACTTGCGCTCTCTGAAGCAAAGACTGCTCAGCGCATTTTCGTTTGGCAACAGTATCCCCGAAGCAGCTGCGGAGCTCTTCCATGAAGCGGTCCCAACTTGTTATTAATGCCTCATGGTTTTCGAACCAAGTTAGCGCGGTGCCATCGAGAAAGAAGACGACATTGGCCAGCTGAAGAGTGGCATCCCAGCCGTTGTATTTGCTCATCCGCTTGTAATTGGTGAGCCAATCATCCACGTCTTCGCCAGCCTTCCCGGAAAACGTCCGCGGCTCACGGTAGTGGTGCCAAGCGGGCGTTGCGGCGCCGGTCGGTCGTGCGTCGGCTTCCTTGGGCATTTGCACGGGCAACGGTGGCAATCCGGCGATTCTTCGGCTGCAGCGGTTGCGAGAGGGATCCGTGGTGATCGACTCAGCACCTCCACCACACTGTTACAGGTTCTATTTACAAATAATATTTACAAGGCAGGTCGAGAGGAGCCTGGTGCGCCGGCGGCAGGATCCTTGACTTCCTCTTCTACTTCCAGCCGCCGCACGTCTTCTTTATTCCTCAGAGCCCATGCGCAGCACGTGACAATATATTTGCAGGCGACTTCTCCAACTGACGCAAAAAGCACGCGTTCCAACCGTAATCACTTTAACTACACTCGCACTTGTCACTGTGCTGTGAAGCTTACTCTGAAGCACGGGAATTTCGCCGTGGGGTGTTGCCTCTCGCTGGTGCCAGTGAGGATCCTGGCGGGAATAAAGAACACTTGTAACAATCACAAACGGCTCCAAATGCACACTTCGCGACACCGCCACTGTGTGGTACGTCTCGAGTAGGTTTGAAGGCCACTCAGTCAACTCAGTGGACACGGCGACAAAACCACTTGGCGGGAATTGTCGCTCGCCCTGTTGCACATGGCGAAGTTCGAAGTCGCTGTCAGCACTGGTAATTGCTACATGTGGTAACTATTATATGTTTCTCGGCATAGTCACTAATATCTAGGCCTGGTTCCTCACTCCCCTTCGCGAAAGGCCATCTTTCACAGGTAAAAAATTGGAGGGGACGCTTTAGCCTCGCCTTAAAGGAGTATAGACATCTAACTTCTGGGCGCCTGTTTTTTTGTTTGCAATGATGCGCAGGGCATTATTACAAACGATTTACCACCTGGTATTCTCCTACAATCGCTAAATAATTTATTATCACAATTCTTTCTCGTGCTGTCTAGGTACCGGTTTCAAGAACCGGATGGGACTGTGCCGTCAACGTGTGCTAACAGGTCACGAGGAACATAATAAAGTTGCATTCGATTCAGCTGTGGTTCACTGTACCGCTTGCACCGGTTTATAATGCGCTGCACGAAATGGATGGATGGATGGAAGGTAGAAGCGTCCCTTTTGAAACGGGGTGATTGCAGTTACCAACAGGATGAGCTTTGTTCCCTTTATTTTTGCTGAACTGAGAAGTACGATATTAAAATTCCCCAGTTTCCTTAAATACGTCTTCCTAGACTTTTAACTTATGCCATCTCTCTGCTTTTGAGCCACCAATCTTCCAATCACTTATTTGCTAATATCCACTGCAGATTTATTTACATGATCACTGTTATCTCTAAACCCTAGGGCCTCAGGAAGAGTGACTGTGCTTGCATCAACATCGGGATGAATTTCATCACGTTTTAGTATGAGGTGTTCTATTGTTTCTACAGATTTACCACGCTCAGCACATATATCATCTTCGTTAAATTTCTTTGTGTAGCTGCGCGTTCTTAGACTCTCTGACCTAGCTTCAGAGAGCAGGGCACTGCCTCTTGAGTTATCATATAACGCTTCCTTCCTCATCTCCCTTTTCCATTATCGATACAGTTTTACACTATGCTTCTTTTCCATTGAATTTATTCAATTTTTTATTTTCCGCGCGTTTAACCTGTAGTTTAATGCTCTTTCTTTCTGTATTCCCATGTCTGCCATACTGTATTGGTAATTTAATACCTTAGCTGCCCAGCTGTTATCGTCCAATTTCCTCAAGCGTTTTTCGTGTAGTATTTTACTCTGAGCTTCCCTTTCTTCGAAGGGTGCCCATCCCATGCCTAGCCCAGCCCAGCCCAGCCATGGATGGATGGATGGATGGATGGATGGATGGATGGATGGATGGATGGATGGATGGATGGATGGATGGATGGATGGATGGATGGATGGATGGATGGATGGATGGATGGATGGATGGATGGATGGACGGACAGACGGACGGACGGACGGACGGACGGACGGACGGACGGATGGATGGATGGATGGATGGATGGATGGATGGATGGATGGATGGATGGATGGATGGATGGATGGATGGATGGATGGATGGATGGATGGATGGATGGATGGATGGATGGATGGATGGATGGATGGATGGATGGATGGATGGATGGATGGATGGATGGATGGATGGATGGATGGATGGATGGATGGATGGATGGATGGATGGATGGATGGATGGATGGATGGATTGGTTTGGTTTGGTTTGGTTTGGTTTTATGGGATTTTAACGTCCCAAAGAGACTCAGGCTATGAGAGACGCCGTAGTGAAGGGCTCCGGAAAATTCGACCGCCGCGGGTTCTTTAACGTGAACTGACATCGCACAGCGCACGGGCCTCTAAAATTTCGCCTTCATCGAAATTCGACCGCCGCGGCTGGGATCGAACCAGTGTCTTTCGGGCCGGCAGCCGAGCGCATCCATTGGGCCCAGTATGTCCCACAGATACTCTTGAATAACGTTGTCGTAGGCTCCCTTAATATCCAGAAATGCTAGCCATAGGGCCCTGCGTTCCTTTTCAGCAATCTCTATACACTGCGTCCTCGCCCTGGATTCACAGCGCCCTCTGCACCGCCGTCCGCGATGAAGCAGCCGTGGTGCCGCTTTGGTGCAATTAACCACGGCACCAGCCGCCAATGAGGTGCAAAAAAGTTGTGCGCGTGCAGACGGCTTTCAGCAGACGACAAATGTTTGCTCGTAAATATTGAACGTGAATTGAGGGACGTCTGCGCTGTCGTCGACAGGTCCGATGTCATTCTGCGAGAAAATGGCGCTGAAGCCTACGCGGCAGCAGGCAACTTTCTGTGTTTTGAGCTGTAGCTGCCGTGTTAATAGTGACAGGCCGTTCGTGTGAGTGCGAGTTCGCGCAAAACACGGCGCAACAACGGTGTGTGGGTTGTTGGCAAACTGCGGGCAGGGCGAATCCGAGCGTGTTTTGCTACAACCGGCGCCGGTACCTATACATGGTGCGTTAAGCATTCAGGCCGATGCTGCTGATTCGACGCTGCCTGGCTATTCTGCTGCGCCTACGGGGACGCTGCGGGGCTAGCGCTAAGCAGCGGTGAAACCCTCTGGTGATGCCGAAGGACTGTTTTTTTATCACTGCTTATAAAGAGCTAGATGAGTGATGCGGGTTAATTCTCGGCGGTGATTTCCGGACGCCCTCCCCTAGGCGTCGGAAATAGGCAGAAGCCTTGAAGCGCGCCGAAAGTTCTTCGAACGCCACTCTTAGTGTCAGAAGAGTCGTGCATTCATAATTGAATTAGCTTGCAACCACGCTTTTTTAGCACTTCGGAATTCGACTGCCGTCGGTGCAAGCAAGTTGCGGCAAAAGACAGCATGAAGTCGGTTTCCTCGTATTCACTGCGGGAAGAGTAGAACTACTCCATAACAAGGAACTGTGCGATGTTGTCGTCGTCAACCATGGGCTACTCCACAGCTGACTCAAGCCCCGTTAGGCAGGAAAGCAACCGTACCAAAAAAAACAACGCACGCGAGAACTCAACACCTACACGGCGAGTAGACGACAAAACGTGCCTGCTCGCGCTCGATTGAAAATTGACGCACCTGTGAGGTGTGTCACTGCTGACGCGTTGCACCTGCACCACGAAACTGGTTCTGCACCACGCTGGCAGCGGCACTTTTTAAGGATTGGTGCCGTGAACCAGCACTGAATCTAATGCACTTATAATCGCTGCTTTCACATTCGTTGTCATTCCGCGGCTCCGTAAGAAGGCTGGCGTCAGCACTGCAGGCAAAGATTATATGAACGTTTTTCCATGCTTCACGCGTACAAAAGCATTTTTTGACGTCACAGCCATCGTTCGGCTGTTGAAACCGAAACAGCATGACAAATCGATTCTACACTATTCAGCGGTAGTAGGCGAGTATCACACGGTGATTCATACGAAGTATTGTCGTCCGCATCATTGTAGGGAAAAACATGCCACCAAAATTAGGTGTCTTTATTCCAATTCCTTTAAGGGAATGACGCGGTAGCGTAGTGTGTTAATTGCCGTATATGCAGATTGTCATTTTCTACCTTACATTCAGATCCCTGGAAGTCTTCATACCCCTCCTGGCGTAGTGGTGCAGCGGTTAAGCTATGCGCCACTGCACTGCGGTGGCCGGTGCCGGTGCGCAGGTTGAACTTCCCGAGCGACCAATCATTAAGCTAACTGCCACCTGCCACGATGGGCAGTATTCTCACTATCCATTGGACAGTTTCTGATGACGCCGTAAGCTTGTCACGTGACCTGGTGGCCGACCTGCCATAGTCACGCTCGTATTTTTCGCTCACAACACTGACGCCGGATTTTCTGGACAACGAGGCCTTCAACGCTTTATAACGCGTTAAAATGAGGAGACAGGACGTCACGGGACCGCGGCCAATAGCTGCAATGCGACTTCTCGGTCGCATCCGCTCGTGCGCCCGAAAGTTAAAAATGACCAACCTGATCCACCCGGGCGGATGCGGCCATATGCCCCATTGTTCGGCCCGTGGGCAGAGACGCAAGGACGCGTCCGCATGCCCCTGAAGAACGACCCTACAGCGGCAAGCACAACCACCGGTGGGGCCTGCGAGACCCGCGCTCCCGTAGGGCTCATGCGCAGCGCCACGGTAGGCAGGCGGCAAATGCATTGAACTTGCCACGTGCCATGGAAGGCAGGTAGCTCACAACCCGGTGGGCAGGTTGTGATTAGGTCACAAGTTTGCGTGAACGCTCTTGACCAATCAGGGGATTTCGTGACAGACAAGCCGGAAATTTTTTGTGAGACGACAGCCTAAACGTTGTCGCATTAAAAGCCGTTCAGAAAGAAGCGTTCAACTTTGCCACCTGCGAAGGCAGAGAGCGACCTGATGCACAGCACATCGCTCGGGCGCAAATGGCGATCTTTGGCGATAATTTTTGTACAGCTTATTCCTCATGGGACCCTTAAGACCAATCTTATCCTCAGCGCTGAAGGGGCAAAGTTCAAGGAATATTTGTGGATCTTTGACTGAAAGCGCGAAACCAATCTTACTTCCACACAAACACAAGTCTACACCAAGCATGCGTTTCAAGATGAACATACCTTTGGTTCTCTGTTCATGCGTTAATGATGCGTTCCAACTAAAAGAACATTGCAGTTAAACTTTTCGGTTTGTGCCAACCAAAGGCTGCGTACGTGGCAGCAAAGTTATCTACTGAACAATTTCATTCAATATCCCAGTGATCTCTGGACCACAGACAAAAGGTGTAAAAAAGGCGTGACTAGGCGCATACGTTATAACATGACGTACAAAGACAGCGCTTAATTTAGTGATGAAAACACAATCGAACCCCCGTATGCGCAGCTCATAATATTTTGTAATTCAACGTCCAACGGCATGCTGCAGTGATAAAGGAAATATTGGTAGAGAATACACCAAATGACTGTGAAACACACATCACTCATATATGTGTATACAGAATTAAAACATATCAGTGAATTAATCCTCCAACATCTGGAAGTGTACACGACCGGTTTAACTTAATGTTAACCATGACTTAAATACGTCGGGAAGAAACGCTGCAACAAAGAAATGCGTAAAGGTGTTCCAAAGAATAAAAAAATCATAGCGTCAGAATCTACGTAATTTATTTTGTATACACACCGCAATTATTGTATGTACAGCAAAAAAAACAATATATATATACGCATTTATTTCTTTATTCAAAATAGGTTACAGAAACCAACCTTTGCATTAAGCAAGGAGTTCGAAGAAAGACATATGCATAAGAGCAACAAGTAGCAATTTACTACGCGAAAAGAAGGCATCAAGGAAAAGGAACTAAACGGCAAACTCAAAGGTAAGAACATACACAAAGGCGCAAGGTACGCATTGCCATAACAGAAAATGCTATTCAAATGGCAAATGCAAAACTAAAGAAAAGCAGTTGTCATTTATAGAAATGTGAATCATCGTAAAACGCACGAAAAACCAAATAGCAACCAAATAGCACGAAATAGCAACCAAAGAAAGGAGCGTTAGGAGACAGACGAAACAAGATTTTGGAAGTTACGATGTCATTTGTGAGAATATTTGCTCAGTTGATCATGGAAGGGTTGATGGATGCGATGGTGTCAGGAAGATCATTACATTTCGCGAAATCATACAAAAGCGTTGATGTTGACCGCAGCGGTGGCGAAGTAGTTGAGCATCCGCTTCGCATGCGGGAAGTGCGGGGTTCGATCCCCGGTGCCTCCGAGCACCCTCCGGTGATACAATGGGTACAAGCTTTCCCTTGGTCCGGTACTCGGCTTATTTAGGATGAAATGCTTGGGAATTGGGTATTTGACGCCACATTGAGTAGAAGAAACAACATTGTGCCATGGTGCTCTTTTTCCACAGATGCCCTTGCACCATAAAAATCCATCATCATAACAGTGTTGGTAGTCTAAATTTTAACATTTTTCCGAATATCTGAACACTTTTGTCATCCTCAGCGACTAAAGTGAAGTTGTTATATGCAGTGCTTTCTCTCTCTGATTATTTATTGTCCTTCATCGGCGATGTACGAGGAGTAGCTGGGACAACAGGCGCGCGATGTCTGAAAGGTCCCAGCTCCTTCGAGTAGGAAATAGGCAGCATCAACTCCACATCTGATACATTCAAACTTAATTAAGCAACCTAATACACGCAAAAATATGCACTAGCAACAACTTATCGCAAAGTACAAAGCTACGGTGGTGGCAAGGTGCTTGTACTTGCATGATTCATGTGTATATGCGGCTGTGCCCGGGTGCGTCGTCGTCGATGAAGCGACGAAGCTTCGTCGACATCGGCTGAGGGCTGCTATTTTCCTACTGCTGGTAGTTCGTGTAAGCCTGCTTTATTTCAAACAGTTGTGTGCTGTCCTTGCTGCTTTCAAGCTGCAGTATATTTTGTTGTTTTCCTTCAGCCTTTTTTCTGCACTGTTCTGTCGCGCTGTATTTTCTCTCTTTCATTCCTAGCATCACAATCCTTTTTAACACTGTTATTCACTGTTGATCATGTCGAAAGAATTGGCAAAGCGAAAGGAAGAGCTAAGGGCCAAATTTATACAGGAGCTGAAAGCTTTTAGGGACACGACAGAACGTGACCTGCGGATTGAGATCCGTGCGCTACTGAGTGAGCATCGTGCTACAATCCAAAGTAGCGAATTTTCTCAGGAATCCACTGAGGATCTAAAGAAAAAACTTGAAGCTGAAGAGTCGGTGAATGCTCAAGAAAAAAGAGAAAACGCCCTGCGTCAGGCTAAACGTGTTGAGCTAGAAACCAAAAAATGCAGACTTGGAATCGCGGCCAGTTCTTGCATAGCAGTATTCACCAAATGCAAATTAATAGATTTGAGGTGTCATAAAACAATATGGCGAAAGTGTTAGCGACTCAGTGTCTATGCTCGGAGAGGTTATCAGAGAACCGATTGCAGAAAGCGACATCGAGGCCTGCCACCGTACACCTACTCGAAACTCTGACGAGACTAACATAGTTGTTTAGTTTAAATCCCGAGTTAAACGCGATGCCATACCAGGAAGATGAGGTTCACAAAAAATGATGTAGGACTTGAAGATACGACTCCAATCTACATCAGTGAACACATTTGTCCAGCTGTGAAGAAACTATTAGGAACGTTAGTGAAAAGGAAACACGAACATAAATGGAAATCGGTCAGGACAAGCAATGGCAAAATCCATGCTAGGCAGTCTGATAACTATGTAGTTGTATTATTCCGTCGCGAAAGGGACCTGTCCAAGTTCACCCCCACCGTCTCTCCGAGTAATGGTGAAGTACTGCCGTGAATTTGCTCTCCCTCACTGTATAAACCTTTTCGTACAATTCAAGACCCCAGTTTTGCAAGCTCTGCACTTAACAAGGATGATGTACTAAGCAACTCTTTAAACCATTTCTCTTTTAAGTTTAAAGTTCTTATGCTAACAGAAACTTGGTATCACAATACAAGCAATCGGCTGCACCTTGCTGGGAACGATAACTACTTTTTAAATACATCCTATAAACGCAGGGGGGGGGGGGGGTGAATATTTATGTTATTTAGCATTACAAACAGCAATTATGAAATGGTAACATTGTAACGTGATTCGGAGCTATTGACGGTCGCTTACAGGTTTCCTAATGGCAATGCGTCATGTTTTCTGAGTTGATCTGACAGATTACAGAGTTATGTGAGCTGCAACAATTACTGTTTCATCTGTGGGGGACATTTCAATGTAAATCTTTTGGAAACTGCCAAAATCGCAATAGAACTTGCACATACAGTTCATGTCCAGGCTTTGTGAAAGGCATTACGACGTACACCAACACGTCTGACGGCATCTGCTTCCTCTTGCCTCGGTTTGTTAACAGCATTGAAACGACTGTTGAGCTTGCTGGTACTCTGGTTTCTGAAGGGAGATCACTGCCCGGCTTTCATGTCCTATCGAAGAAAGACAACAAAGGCTGAACATGAACCGTATCTGGTACAATGCGTGGCTAACGACCGCCTAGAATCATTCAAGTGTGATATCTGTGCATATTATTGTTCCTTCCTTTTTCGAATAACCGATGCCAGCGTGGCTTATATTAAATTCATGGATACATTTGAGTGCATATATCGGAAACACTTTCCATTCAGGAGCATACAGGGAGTATCTAGAGAATATCAGAAAGCCTTGGAAGACTCCCTGTCTTATTCGTAAGATACGGCAGAAAAACAATCTTTAACATGACGTCTTGCGCAACAGCGTATACAGCTCGTTTGGTTAAGCCGTCGGCGTCGTAGTTGTAAGCACCGCGCGTGGGGAATATTCGGGGGCTGCGTAAAAATCCACGCAAACTCTATAGATAGAAAAGGAGTGTAAGCCGGGAATCGAACCAGGGCCTTTTGCGTTCGAGACTGGGACGCTACCACTCCTCCGCTATGGTTCTTCTTTTTTATTGCATGAAAATAGTGCCGAAAAGAAAAAATCTAAGCATGCTTACGCCACAACACACCAGGCCACCATGCCCCTGCACGACCCCACCTTCTCAAACATCAAAAGTCTGCATCTAGATAGGGAAGCCAGGTAGGCGGATTTTCCAGGGCAGCATATACTCCCCGTACCAGAGCGCACTGCTCACGAAACAAAGATTTCGACGAGCGTGGTGATTCCGCGTGGCGGTCCATCATGCGGCTCCTCCAGACACTAAATAGTCCCAGCAACATAAATATGTCATATGGCACAACACAATTTTTCTCCACAGGCAAAAAAAAAATCGGATACTGTAGGGTGTGATGTCAATGTCCTTCTTAACTACTCATTGTAATATGTCCCAGAAGAACATATCATCAATGCGCTGAATAAAACAATGGTCAGTTGTCTCTGGTGTATTGCACAGGCGGCAATTCACGGTCAATGGCGCAAGCATCTCCTTAGCATGAAGCCATGCCTTCACAGGCAGCGTGGATGTGTGCCGTCTAAAGAAAAACGTTTTTGCCGTAGAAGAAATGCACATTCGCCTGACACATTTTAAAACACTGGTGTCAAGGAACTCCAGAAAAGGTTGCCGATACAACGGTACAGGAAAAAAATACTCTAAGTGCCTGAGTCATCTGTCTTCAGGAGAGGCTATACAGGTAGTCGAAAGAAAAGCACACAGTGAAGAAATTGAAGGTTTCAGCAATCTCCTTAAGGAATCCCCATGAAGGCCCCTCACGAGGGTGTCCAGTCGGTGCGAATAGGAAAGGCAAATCAGCACTGAGACTCCTAATAAGCACAGCTACTAAAAAAGGGTGGTTTGTCAGTATTGAAAAGAAAAAAAAACGCGAAACAAGCTGATGCGAGAATAAGTGAAGAAGGCCTATTTCACCATACCCTAGAGAAAGAAATAGGTTATCGCGCCGCATAGGTTCCCATTGGGAACGCCATACGAAGGTAGCAGAAATTCTGTGTATCACCTGCACTTTCTTCCTCACACAGTAAAGAACCTGCAGCACATGGGCAAGTTTTGCAAATAAAGAAGTGTTGCAAACATGATGATGATAGTGAATTTTAATGGCGCAGGGGCATCTTTGGCCAAAGTGTGCTATGGCACAAGGTATTTTTGTTTTGCTCAATATGGGGTCAAAGACACATTTCCCAAGTATTTCACCCTGATTAAGCGGAGCATCAGGCCAGGGGAAAGCTTTTACTTATTGTATCACCGGTGGGTACCCGGCGGCACTGGGGATCGAACACCGCACCTCCCGCATGCCAAGCGTGTGCTCAATCACTAGGCCACCGCTGCAGTTAATGTTGCAGACTTGAGCCTGAGCAAACACTGAGAGGCCCTTACCCATCCAAGCCTTGGTTTTTCGCCTCATGGAGAAGATTACCTGTGAATCCTAGTAGGCTCCACTGTTTCAAGTTCGGTGAAGAGGAACCCCTAGGTACCGGAGGGTCCCAGACTCCCAGTTGACCTTGTATCATTCGTACTTGCCATGTTGAAGAAGCAAGACCGAATGTGCGTTTTGCCTCGAAAGTGCTTCGGAGCATCCGGAAATGCTCCTCGAACTGCGCGTCTGCGTACCGAGGTACTATGTTTTGTACGTAGCCCTCAATTCCCGGATCCTCCTCTCGGCTATTCTGCGACCTTCGTACAAAAAGAGCAATTGATATTCTGTAATAGTAAAACAGTTGAATAGTTCTTGCATCGCAACACGGGCAGCTTGCAGCACGAAAGTAAACCGCTGCTGCTGTCTGTGCCTTCGGGCGTCAAGTTCGGGGCGCTGATCATCATCAGAAAGAACTAAGGTAGCTTGCACTTGTCTGCTGCCATGTTGAAAATGCGCGCGAAACAACTCGTCGGAAACGGAAATGACAGAGGTGTCGGCTGCTGTGCTATGGTGTTTGCTTTGACTGCTGCTGTTCTTATCTTCGATCTTGTTGTTTCCTCTGGACTCCCTCTTCAGTCTTTACGGCGAGGCCGTTCCAGATGTTGGGGTTTTGGCCATGTGTTGTTTCTTTTTCATTGTTGAAACGATAGTTAGGTTTAATGTACCCTTAGACTGAAAGCTATACCTTTAGCTTCCCCAGGCGGAGGTCCTGCTCCCTGGTTCGCCTGCCTTCCGGCCCATAGTTTGTCCCTGGGTTCATTCGGACGGAATTGCGTCAGTGGCATTCCAGTGGCGCTTGTACCCATTGGAGACGGAGCCCTACAACTGAAAAACTCTAAACTGACCCAGGAGCAGCTGAACGCTGTTACCAGCCGCCACCTGGCGATCTCTGAGGTGCGGCCATTCTGTGCCGATCCTCGGATGTGCGTGTCGGAGTTGCTGCATTGCCCATCCTTCGCGTCGTTTCCAGTTAAGCCCTTCATGCCAGAGCAACTTGCATGTACAAAGCGTATCATCCTTGGCGTGGGCCCATCGGCCTCTCCTCAGCATTTACTTGAGGACTTTCAGGACGCCGGTGGTGGCGTGTTATCAGTGTACCACTGTACCAGAGATGCGAATGGCTCACGTGTGCCAACAGAGTCCGTGATTGCAACTTTTGCAGAATAATTGTGCCCGTCTGAGCTTAAGGTTTGGCCCATAGTGTACCGCGTCGACCCGCTACCAACTCGTCCTTTGCAATGCAGAAATTGCTGGCGCTTTGGTTACAGCAGCAAAGCTTGCAAATCTGCGATGCGTTGCCGACTATGCGGGGATAGCCATTCCACAGACCTTTGCACATCTGAGGGGCCCAGTTGCGGAGTCTGTGGCGGCGTTCATCCGGCTGATGATTCTGGCTGTCCTAAACGTTCTGATGAACAGAATGTTCTGGACCTCATCCAGCAGAGAAGGTGCTCTAGAGCTGACGCCTATTCAAAATTAGACCGGAAAAGGCATTCTTACGCGGGACTTGCTAGGTCATCTAGGTCTGAGGCAGAAACATTGCTAAGTCTCCGCTGTCGAGAAGGCGCTTGCGGGCCTTGTGGATAGTATGTTCTCTACCTTCAGTGAAGCTATCTCCCAGGTCATTTCCAGTCAGTTTGCTCCTTCAACTGTTCGTCTTCCCGCTCCATGAACTAGTCCTTCAGATAGCCCCTCTGGTGTCTCTCCCCTGACTCCTATTCCTGCTGCGTCTTCGTCTGTGCTTGTACATGGTGCCGGGGATACAAGCCTGTCTACCGTTAGCACTACGGACGTCGAAATGGCACATCTTTTCCAAAAGCGTCAAGCTCCTTCCTCTCCATCGAAGTCTGCCCTCCCAAACAACAAAAACAAGAAAGGTTCCCCAGTAATCCGCACAAAATCGATGTGTTAAAGGAGGCTGTGATAGCCTCTCTGTTTTTACAGTAACCATGGCGGGGTTAAAATTACCCCAGTGGAATTGCTGTTCAGCCGCATCTTCTTTCCACGATTTACAAACCTTTGCCTCACAATTCGACCCAGACATAATTTTACTGCAAGAAACGGCTTACTCCTGCTAGGTCATTCTCACTCAAACATTTTCGGGTATTCAAAGTCGATCGAAATAGTGCTCGGGGTGGTGGCTTCTTAACATTAATTGCTTCTAAAATATTTCATCGGGCCCATGTGTCACACCAAATTCTAGGGCCTGACTGCGAATTGTTGGTTCTTGATATCGCAATTACACAGTGTGCTCCCCTTACCGTTGCTAATGTCTATTTTTCATCAAGTGACCACAGTATGGTTTGTTTAAATGATATTTTGCCTTCAAACAACCGAGTGGCGATAGCTGTCGATTTGAATCATCATTACGTAATTGGGGTTTCCGTACAGATGCATGTGGGCAGCTGCATTGGTCATGGATGTCGGCAACGAACGTTCGTTGCTGCAACAGTTCAAGAGCTAATTACATGCGTGCCGATTCTCGGTCTGTCATTGACTTAACAATGACAGCAAACAGGATGCAGGTTTCATCATGGTCAAAAGTGGATTGTGGTACTTCCATTGATCACTTTCCGATCACTTTCATCATAGCAGCTTGTCCCCTTAGGGCGACTGCTTCTTCCCAAAAATTCGTCAACCACACACTTTTAAAAAAACTTGTGCATTCCTCTTTCTCCTCCAATGAATCATCTGATAACTTGGATCGCGCTCAACGGGTTTTATGTTCCGTGTTATGTGCCTCTGAGCGTTCCGTGTTCCCGGTGCTATCTACGGTCAAAAACAGCCTTCCCTGTGGTGGAATGATGAGTGTGAGCGATCATATCGACTTCGAAAAGCTGCCTGGAAGAGCCTTTCTCATAACCACTGCCCACGGAATTGGATAAATTAAAAACCTTTTCGCGGTTTCATTTAAAAGGACCAATGGTAAGGCACAGGAAGAGTACAATGCGAATTTGAACAGTTATCTATCAAGCCCAAATAGTCGCAAAGCTTGGTACCGGTTCATGGAACGCAACCATAATTCGCCGTACCTCATGTTACAGTCAGTGGTGTTACCACCCTATGATTCAAAAAATAAATTTGACCAGACAGTGCAAGGTCTCGCACTCTACGCTTTCAAGCGCGATTGGTGGTTCCGTTCATCCTAACCCCACCGCGCGCGTATTACTTTGAGGTTACGCCCTCTTAATTATTTTACATAGTTTCTGGCCTCAAACCTGCAGCTCCTGGATGCTACGGGGCCACTGTAGGTATGTTGAGGTCTCTTGTGCAAAACTTTACCTCTGACGTATTGCGTGTTGTTAACGTGTCTCTTGAGACAGCTTGGCTCCCTCCTGAATGGAGAATTGCGAAAACTATCTTACTTTTCAAATATCACAAGAAGGGTTTTGTAATCAATAACATTCGAAAGATTTCCCTCTTGTGTAATTTAGTAAAACATATTCAATGCATTGCTCACAGCCGTCTCACAGATCACGTTATTGAAATACAAGCCTTCAGTGCTTCTCAGACAGGGTTTTGTCGTTGGTGCTTGATCTGGACAGCTCATTTAGATTTGGAAAGCACAATTAGGGTTGCAATGAAGAAGAAAGAGGTCGCGGCTTTAGTCACTTTGGATATCGCTAAAGCATATGACAGCGTAGAGCATTCAATACTCTTGAACAAGCTTGTCGAAATTCGGCCGCCTTTTTACATTCTTGCATGGGTACAGGAATTCCTAAAAGAGAGGCGTTTTTTCTGTTCCAAAGGTACCTTTACTTCCTAAACCTTTCTCAGGCTAGAGGTGTGCCTAAGAAATCGGTACTGTAACGTTTACTTTTTAACATACTCATGCGGGCATACCTATTCAGGGTGACATCAAAGTGCATGTGTATGCGGATGACATAGCCTTTTTCTCTTCCGCTATAAACATTCACTCACTATACCAACTATTACAAGCATACCTCAATGACCTGGAAGTTTGGCTGTGTAAGTTCCATTTCATTCTCAACATGAACAAATCTTCCCTTCTCGTTTTCCCTCCAGCGACCCCCCTCTATATCTGTCTACTGTATCTTGGCGTCCAAATCCCGCAGGTTGATTCCTTAAAATACCTAGTTGTAATATACGACCCTCATCTAGACTGGCGACCTCATATCAAAAGTATAGTCCTCAAAGGTGAGCGAGCTCTCAGTCGCCTGACGCGAATCAGCAATCAGAAATTTGGCATGCGCAGAGACACTCCCTTATTTCTCTATAAGACTGTATAGGTTGCCCAGGGAGGCGACCGAGGCCACATTTATTGAGGGCTGCCGGAGTGGGGATAGCTGTGGAGCGGCGGTGGCAGCGTCCGGCCCTGGCCAAGGTCCCGAGCGAATTCTGTCAAGCGTGTGCTGCAGACACTTCGTCCTTCTTGGCATCGCGCCACTGCAAGCCGCGCGATTCGCTACAGGGCTCCCCGCCTATCAGTCGGTACATGGAGGAGCAGGTATGTGCAGCAGTGATGCACAAAGCGGTGGTAAAAAATTGCTGGTCAAGTCATCAAAGAATCGCGCAGGGCGTCCGGGGTCCTAAGGCACGGCTCAGGCGGGCAACCCTGGCTGTGACGCTGCGGCCGAGCTTTAGGAGGGCGTCGAGGGACGCGTAGTGGCAGTTAACGTATATGGGTAGGCCTGCGGTGTGGACCCAGCGCCGTCGGTTCTGGTGCAGCAACTAACGGCAGGCGTATGATGAACGGCGCAGCAGAGGAAGCTATAGCGTGCTGCGGGTCGGGAGATTCTTGTATCTGCTGCCGGGTGGAGCGGCGCGGTGCCCGTGCAGGCGGCTACGGGAGGCGCAGCGAGGTGCGAGGCAGGGGAATGGCTGTTGCGGGCTGCATGTGGCTGCTGGGACACGCGCACAGCTAGCCGTGCACTTATTGCCTTAGACGTGACGGGCGGCTAGGCCACTAGGCACGAGTAGCGGCTAGGCCACTGGCGCAGAGCAGGTCATGAAGTTCAACGCCGACGAAGTAGCGGCAATCGGAGGCGCCCTCAGCAACGAACAGCAACCGGGGAAAAATCCGCTGGCCTAATCAGTCTAAGCATCTTGCTAGACGGCGGCTGACGAAGCTGCAGCGTGGTTGGAATCTGAATCTGCTGTGGGCGAGAGGTGTGCGGAGGTCTCCCGTCGAACTTGCGTTGCTCGGCGGCTGAGCTACAGGTGTCAGGCGTCTTTGAAGATGCGAACAACGGTGGGAAGCAAGAAGAGTCCACAGCGGTGGCCTGGTTTGGCTTGAGGACAGGCGCTGGCACCGGTTCAGGGTGCTTGTCAGGCAAAGTAGGACGAGTGACTATCGCCGTGCTTGGTACTGCCGTCATCGGTTTGGCCTTATCATGCTTCGTGTGGCCTTTACTGTACTACGGACCTTTGGAGAGGCTGAGGGTGGGGCGAGCAGGCGTGGGATTTGCCGAGAGCTCGTTAGCATCAGCTGGCCGCGACATCGACGTCGCTGCAGAGGTCCGTTGAGCTGTTGGCTGTGGTGGCGAGGCAGACGGAGATGCTGAAAACCATGAAACGCATGCTGCTGCAGAGTGTTCTGTGTCATCAGGAGGCGATGGCAACAACGTCAGCTAAAGTCCATGTGGTGGGTACTGGCCAGACGCTGTAGCGGGCGGAAACGAAGAGGCGCAAAGAGACATGTCCAAAGAAGCGCAGAGGGAACTCGTAGGAGCAGGACGTACTGCCAAGCTCGTGTTGAGCCTACCTGGCTTGTCGTGGAGAGGGACGGCCGGGCCGGAGACGCTGTGCTGGACCGAGCTCTGTTTCTAGATAAAGACTGGTAGCGCTACAAACTGCCTCAATATGTGTTTACAGAGTACCTGTTGTCTAGAATTGCAGTCTCACTTAGGCTCGTGCAATGCATTAGCAACGTGCAGGCTGCACCAGCTGTTTGCTTCGACCATACACTCCGCTATATGCAAATAATTTGTCCGTCAGTGTGCTAAATGGCCTCCTGGCAGAATACCTGTTCCAGTATCCAAGCCACGTAGCTGTTTTCACAGACGCATCTCAACATGGCGATAAAGCAGCAGTATGTGTTAACTCTCACGCACTAGGTTGGTGTTTTCTATTCGGGCCTCTGATTATACACCAATTCTTGCTGCTGAATTTCTTGCTATTGGTTTGGCCCTTCAAAAAGTTCCCTGCAATTGTTCTCATGTAATCATTCTCTCGGACTGTGTCAGTTTTGGCAGCGCTTGAAAGTTCGAGGGCTAGCCTCTTGTACCGATACCTAATGTACTTTGTGCCCTTTCATATGCAAGAAGTGCGTTTTCAGTGGGTTCCAGGGCACTGTGCCATTTCTTCAAATTCGATGGCTGGTTTCTTAGCGAAATCAGCCATCAATGGGCCTGTCGCTCCTGTAGTTCAAAACCTTACCCTGTTGACCAAGACCAGTTATGAACGTTTCAACAGCACCATGGAGAGCCTGAGCCATGAGCCCATACTTGTGTGTTGTGTTAGGTTTAATGACACATAAGCAGCTAAGGCTATCATGCGCCAAGCTCAAGGTATAGGAAAATTGTTTTCTTTTGATGGGAGCAAATATGGTGGTGTAGAGGACTTAAAAAGTTTATTCGTTGTAATAGTAATGAGAGACGAATGAAATTTTACAAATGGCTAATAATAAAACCTTTAAAGAAGGCCAGGTAACCTCAGCAGCCATGCTTTTGTGTGCAAGGACCTTGCGGCTGCCAACCAACCAAATAAATTCTCCAGCTTTCTTCTTAGGAATGAGAAAATGGCTGAAGTGTATCATATAATAAAGCACAGCCGTGGATCAAAATTTACAGTTTCTCAAGAACATCTGCTTCTTTTAAAAAGCTAAAAATCAAGGCATGTTAGCAATGGCATTTTCACCTAAGAGCAGTGCTTGGTGTAAAGGAATGTATTCATTATAGAACTTAAAGTGCTTCTTTCTCGGTCTTTCGAGTTCTGCACAAGAGAATAAAATATGGTTTAGTGTCAGTTCGCCTCCACAACTTTGACAAAGAGGTTAGTCTTGTTTGGTTAGTAAGAAATTGTGTGTAATGCGTCTATGTCCAATGCGGAGACGACATAAAATTACTTCAAAAAATCGTTCTGGCGATCATTGGTCCCTCAGAATCTCCCGCATACGGCTAGAATTTTCTTCGAAGTCTTCTGGTTGTGAGCATATCCGTTTGAATCTGGTGGCTTGGGAATATTGAATTCAAGTTTTGCACTGGCGTGGGTGGCAGCTCTTCTAATGAAGGTACTGTTGCCTATCCGTGGGCTTTCTATAGACACTGGTGATTAAGCTACCCTTCACCATTCGAATTGAGACGTCCAAGAAATTAATTTGACTGGTGAAATAAGTGTGTGAATGAATGGCGGGGCATTTAGGCAAGGGTTGGCAAAGTGGTTGAACTGGGTGGAATGGAAGTAAAGATGCGCTTTTTTATCCCGCGCACGCTGTCAAAAACGTGGGCAATGCCGAGAAAAATCTAGAGAAAATGTGTCTGTCTCCAACCGAAAATGACGTCATCAAAAATCACGTGACCATGATGTTACAGGCGTGACGTCATTTTTTTTACCAATCAGCGTTTCCAGCCTACCGAGCCGCAAACGCTTGTGTGCGGGCACGCAGGAATCACGCGGTGAGCGGGGAACAACGCAGCGCACATCCAAAGCGCGTTCACCGCGAAACTTGCGGCTTGCTGCCCGTTTGTTCGACGCGGAAGCTATGCTGGCGTTCGTGGCATCGGGCTTTTCGAGAACGATGTGCCGACAAACTACGACTGCAATTTGAGTCCCGCGCGTTTCGGCAAGGCGCTTGGCAGCGCTTCCACGTGGTTTGCCGCTCCGCGCGTCCGTGTCTCCGTACGTAGCAGAGCGATTTGTCTAACGGGCAAGACGTCGCGCCGAACGCGCGATGGCATTACGTGGACTCCCTGGCAGTGCTGGAACACGCTGTCGCGTTCCACTCTTAAAGGCGAAGCATCCTCCAAATTTTTCTTACCTGCTCCCACATTTTTTATGTTACTATGCTGTTTATAGAAAACACAATTTTGCTAAGACATGTTTTCGGCATTCCGCATTATATATATATATATATATATATATATATATATATATATATATATATATATGGCTTTAGCTTTAGCCTTTTTGAAAATTATAAGAATCGCGTGAGTAGGATACCTATGAAATACACTCCAGGCTTTATTTTGTTGTTTCTTACCTTCCCTACATTCTGCCGTCCACCATACCTTGTGGTTCTCGCGCACCACTCCTGTGGACTGGGGAATAGCAAGGCTTGCAGCGTCGATGATACACTTCATGAGAATTTCATTCTGTTCATCCATGCTAAGTGTTTCTAGAATGTGCTTTCTAAACTGGCGTTTTTTCTAAACAACGCCCAGTCAGCTAAATGGAGCTTCCATTGTCGTGGTTTAGGTGGGTTGACTGCAGGTGAGGATGATAGGCTGATAAAAACTAGCAGGTGATCACTCCAACACAGGTTGTCTAAAACGTCCCATGTAAAATCGCTAAAAGCAGACGGTGAACAAAAAGACAGGTCTAAAAAGCTGATTTTCCCAGATGTAGGGGAACAGTATGCGGCTTTTTTATATTTAAAAGACATACATTATTTCTGGGGATAAGATGTTAGATTATTTGACCTCTATAGTCACAGCGTTCACTTCCCAAAATATGAAAGTGAGCGTTAAAATTCTCTACTAAGAGGTATGGCTCCTGAAGTTCACTGATCTGTTCTTGTAGACTATGGACTGTTTAAGGGTGTATCTGGAGGAATGTACAGAACAGATCGTTATTGTTTTCGAGCTGACGATGTTGACTACAACCGCCTCAAGTTTTGTTTTGAGTTTGATTTCTTGAGCAGGGACGCCGCTTTGAACGACAATCGCAACGTCTCCCGAGGGTCGATTTGCCTGCGCGCGATCGCGTCTAAAAGTTTTATAATCTTTCAGGATATGCACATTTTGTGGACCAAGATTGGTTTCCTGAAGACATAAAGCTACGGGCAACACTGACCCCAAAATATGTCATTGTAATGCTGTAATTCCTCAACAATACACCACAGTTCCACTGAACTAAAAAAGCCATGTTTTTGTAGCGATAGCTACACTACGCCACCTCTTCGAGCCTTCAGCGCGGCCACCGTGGCCACCCCTGGTCACGTGGTTGATCACGCGGTGGAGAGTAGCTGCTGCTGCCGGCGGCGCAGCACGCCGGCGGCACCGAGCTGCCACAGCTGTGCACATGCGCCGTGTCAAGTGGGACGAAGATGAAGAAGGAACGCCCAGCGAAACGGAGCGGCGAAAGACTGACTTTGCAATTCGACTGAGCGAGTTCCACTAGGCCAGAAGTAGCTATCGTGTCATTCCAGGTTTAACTACAGCCATTTTTTATGTTTTTGGGAGGGAATAAAAAGGGATTTACTGATTTACTTATGTGGTGGACCCGTTTTTTTTTCGCTCAAGAGAGCTCTTCTGCTGCTGCAAAGCGGCCGGATTGGGGGTTACATCCATCACCTCGCCCGAAGTGCTGGAGGATCACGGAGGAGCCGCGGTTGTGTTAGTTTCAGGCCTCCCCCGACGGGGTTAAGTCCTGCGGGATGCCGACCCATGGACCGGCGCTCCCTGCTTTGACACTGCCAAGGCAACTTTCGCTGCCCCTGCCTGGGGCGTGGTTAGCCCTGTCATAGGCTCGGTGGAAGTGGCCTTGGCAGGCGCCTGAGTGCTGTGTAGTGCTACGCCCGTCCGCACTACATCAGCGAAGTTTGGTTTTGCTGTGAAGGAGAATGTGTTGGTAAGCGCTAAACGCCTCCTCGCTTCTTGAAATGAAATGTTTTCTTTGGTCATTATGCTGATTATTTTTTCTCCTTTTTCCAGGACGCGTACATTCCCTGGAGTACGCAGCGTGGTCTCCTTCGCAGTTTGCGCAGCGCCGTGCTGCGTCACATTCCTCGGAATGGTGGTCCTTCGAAGCGCATTTCGCGCAGGTTTTTGGCAGCAGCAACTCTGTGAGCCGTAGCCAAACTTCTGAGAATTGAAACACCGGCGGGGATCGGATATATAGTGTCTGACGTTGACCTTCCGGTATCCAATTTCGATAGTTTCGGGCAAGGTGCTGGTGTTAAATATGAGGACCATGTGTTTAGTATCTATTTATTTGTTGTCCTTGCGGATTTTGATTCTGTGAACGTCAATTACGTTTTGATCAGATAGTCCTAGAATCATTTCTGCTTCTGTTAGATGGATAAAATGAGTTTCAGAGATTACGCCTCGGACTGTGTTGAGAGATCGGTGGAGGGTTACAGAGACAGAGATGTTCCCTATAGACTTAATGTTTGGGAGTTTAGAACACTGGATGCTGCCACGCAATTCAAGCAGTAAGTCTTCGCTGGCCATTTTTCAGACCTTGTAGCCAGGACCCAAGGTATCGGTTAAGCATTTGGAGACAAGAAATGGGGATATTATCCCAGCTTGCTTTTCTTCACAGTCACTGTGTATTACACGAAACTTTGTGAATGTCGGTTTCTTTTTTGCAAAAAAATCTTCTGCCTCGTTCCATTCTCTTCTGAGAGAGCGATCGGGTTTGGAAAGGGGTGGGGGACACAAAATTCTAGTTTTTAGGTCATGGTGCCAGCCACCCACCATGGAGCCCAACTAGGGGACGGGACAGGAACTTGCAAGCAAGGCCTGCCCACGCCAGCTGTGCACCATAATAATAACCCAATATGACGAAGCTCAGGGTAGTTCGTCACAAAAGGTTAACCCTCGTCGACGGGAAAAACACGAAAGCCAAGAAGTGAGTAGGAGATAGGAGAGTTGTGAGAAAGAGATAGGAAAGTGAAAGATAGAGGGCAGGACAGGAAAAAGCGACTGCCGATCTCCCCCGGTCTGGTCAGGCTGGAGGTGCCATCTTACAGGAAGCTGGGACCAAATTGGTGTGTTGCCTCTGCCGAGGGGAAATAAAGGTCCAAACGCTCGGCATCGGCTCAACCACCAGGATCCCCATTTTCCACAGACACGGCGATGCCACGCACAGCTAGGCGCGGGTGCTTTGGCCCGTGGTGACACACTGCTGTGAGGTGCACGCGAAATCGTCGGCTGATTTTTGAGGGCGGTGCGTCGATAGTGGAGCGCTGCGCGTGCCAGGCCAGCGTTGCGCGTGTGCGCTTGCGAATGGTGTGTGCGATGCGACGACGACGAAGAGCGTAGCGAGCACGAGGAGCGGAGATCTGACGTGTCAGGAAACCGAGGTGTGAACGGAGACAGCCCAGCGGAGGTTGCGTCATTCAAGCTTGGAGGTGGCAGCCGTCGGACGTTGGGTCCGTGCTGCCGTGGACCTCCTTTGGATCACCGACGCAAGCCTACTGCGTTCTTTTCAATTTTGGAGGGGGCAGTCGATGGATTGAGGGTCCGTGCTTCCGAGACGCTCTTTTGGATAGCCTGTATTAAGCTTACGGCAATTCGGGACGCCATCGACGGGACCTGCCTACGCTTTTCCTGTTGCTGCCAAGGTCCTGGAGCTGCTGACGGGAATCCAGCGGTGTCTTCCTGTGTTCCTCTCCGCTCCTACCACCACCTGGCTCCCTTCCGCCGCTTCCTTCGACGCAACGCCAGCGACGCCTCGAACTACGTCCACCCGCATCCGCCCTGTCTGCAAGGTATCCCCGTTTCACCTGGGACGCTCAGTACCTGGTGAACTCTTTCCTTTATTCTGTAGAGTTGTACGCACGTTGAGTGTGTATTTCTCTTGTTTTCGTTTCGTATTGGCTGTTTTTTTGTGAAATATAAATACGGCTTCGTTTTGGTTTGTCTGATCTGTCTGTAGTCTTCTTCGAACCTGCACGCGATAGCGTTCCCCTCCGGCAGTCGGGGACGCGTTGCCGATTGGCGAGAATTGGTGTCCGCGCGGCAGGACGAAGCCGTCTAAAATACATTGAGGGTTTCCTTAAAAATAAGAAAACGATCAGCACGCTAAAAGAGTTAATTGAGTTAGGCAAAGAGTTGGGATTGAGAAGGGCACAGCTGGCCCAAGGAAAAATGACTACAGCACTCAGTATGTCTTTTACCGGGGAGGCACTCCGCGTGTTCGGTCGTTTGTCTTCAACAGATTCAGTTGATTATAAGGCAAAACTAGCTTTGCTCGAACATTTTCGGTTCACAGAACAGGGTTATTGCGAAAGGTTTCGTGCAAGTAAGCCGCTTGACAAAGAAACAGGCAAGCAATACGCAGCACGTTTCCTCAGTCTTTTTGATCGATGGGTCGAGATTTCGGGTGCGGCCACAACGTACAATGATTTACGTGACTTGGTGGTGGCTGAACCGTTCATGAGGAACTGCCTTAGTCATCTGGCGATTTTCCTTGGAGAAAGAGACTGCAAGACGCTGAAAAAAATGGTGAGGCAGCAGACAAATTTCTAGAGACCCAGCGGCAAAGAAACTTGTCTTCGTTAAAGAATCGTTTGAGGTGGGCATCCCGAGACAGAAGGATGTTCTGTCAAGTAGACAGCCACAAAGGTTCTGTTTAGTCGAGAAAAGCAGGACCGTTGAGACGCCAACCGGACAACTTTTTTCCAGCCAGGAGAATACCGGCACGAGCACGAGACGCCCGAGACGCGTGCCAGAAGCCGCGAGCCTCACGCGAGCGCGCAGCAGCGCAGCCAAGCCAAGCCACGCAGACGGCCTAGCCACGGCATGTGGCTACTGCGTACTACATCTTTCCTGAAAGAAAAGCAAACTCTTGGGAGGAATGACGCAACGTCCACACCTGCTGTGCCAGCGGGAGGCGTCCGCGCAAGTTTTTGTGAATCTTCTTGAGAAACTAAAGTCCCAGGGAGAGATTACTCGTATGAGGCGTCAGCGCAGGTTGTGAATCTTCTTGAGAAACTGAAGTGCCAGGGAGAGATTCGTCGTATACGACGTCTTGGTGGTCTCTCTCCTCTTCCGCAGGCTTGAGAAAAGGGATCAGATGGGTTCGATTACGTCGTATAGTGCCGTTACCAGTGTCAACTATATACGACGTAGGCTCGCTTGCAGGCGCCACCACGTTCTTTTTGCTTCAAGTCTGTAACCCCGACATCATCTTCTTCCAGAAGATTCGGAAGTTGCCGTACGCTATGTCGTCTATTGTAATCTCTTCGCTGCTGTTCGCGGTATTGGGTTTCAAAATTCGGAAGTTTAGTGGCGTCTGGCAAATGGCGAACAAGCCTTCCGGAAGTCAGAGGAATCTTTGTCCGCAACCGCTTCCCGATCAATAGTTCAGAGGGACTGTAGCCATTTTTCAATGGAGTTGACCTGTAGGACAAAAAAGGGCAAAAGGGTCAGGTACCGGTCTTGGGTCTTCTTCATTGAAGTTTTGATGATTTTCACCGCAGCCTCAGCGAATCCATTGCTCTGAGGGTATTGTGAGCTTGATGTGACGTGTTTGAACCCGTATTCTTGAGCAAACTTAGCGGAAGTCAAAGGACGAGAACTGCGGACCATTATCGGTGACCACCACCACTAGAATGCCGTGTCGGCCAAAAATTGATTTGCAGTAATTGATCACTTTACTAGATGATAGCTTCTCTAGATGAGTCAGTTCTGGATATCTGGAGTAATAATCAGTCGCGATTAACCACCAGTGGCTATTGAAGAAGAACAGGTCGATTGCAACTGTCTCCCATGGTCTTAAGGAAGCTCGGTGCTTCGAAGGGGAATGTTTCGGTTGCTGGACGTCGGGACACGTTCTAGACCATGTTTTATCGTGGTTGCAATGTCTTTGCCCACTGTAGGCTACCAAACGGTGTCCTTGGCGCGAGCTTGCGTCTTTGTAATGCCGAAGTGGCCTTCGTGCAGAAGACGCAAAATTTCGTTCCTGCACATGAGTGGGACAACCACCCGAGATGCGTAGAGTAGCAGATCGTCCTCTACGGTGAGTTGGCCACGATGCTCCTAGAAAGGCCTGACCTCAAGGGGAAAATCCCATCTGGAAGGCCAGTTTTTCCTCCAGAGTTCTCGGAGATGCAAGCACACGCGATCTGATTTTCGGGACTCTTTCAGCCACTCAAGGCAGTGCTGCTTGATGGGAAGGGTTGTTCTCCCATCGCGAATGAAAGCTTCAACGTGGCCCTCTAGTTCGGTGTCACCGGTCTGCTGAAGCGGCGCTCTGGAAAGCGTGTCAGCGGCGAGGAGGTCTTTCCCAGGGACGTATGCCACCTCGTACTGGTACCGGATTATCCTCATCTTGAGCCTCTGTAGTCGAGGTGTAAGGTCATCAAGGCTCTTTGACATGAAGATTGGTACCAGCGGCTTGTGGTCGGTCTCGAGTGTGAAGGATTTGCCGACGAGATTTTCATTTCATTTCATTTGATTACCTTAAAGGCCCTAAAGGAGGGGTGTTACGTGAGAGGTGGCAACAATTAAAAGCACAGATTCACAATAACAGGAAAGTTTTTACATTTTCGGCGAAAATACTTGGGCAAGTGATGATGGCAACGAGATAGTCGCTGAACTTTCCGCAAGCCCAAACCAAGGCCAGAGCCTCTTTCCCTATTTGCGCATAGCGTTTCTCTGCGTCAGATAGAAGCCGAGAGGCATAAGTGATGACCGAAAACTTGCCACTGGTCTGTTTCTGTCGAATCACCGCCCCTTGTCCATAGGAAGAAGTGTCTGCACTGACTACTGTATCCTTTGCAGAGTCGTACACCCCTAGCACTGGGCGAGACGAAAGTAGTCGCTTCCACTTGTCAAAACACTTGCTGCTGAGGAATGTCCCAAACGAATTCCTGCTTTTTTTTTTACAGCAAGCAAGTGAGCGGTTGAAGCGCGTCACGATGGTTGGGGACAAAGCGGGCAAAATAGGTTGCCATCCAAAACACCCTTTGCAGCTCGCTTCTGTTGGTCAGGCTGTTCATTTTTAAGATGGCCTCAACCTTTCGGTCGTACGGTTTGATTCGTTGCTGGTCAAGCTTGTGACCCAGGAACGTGAGCTGGTCGATGTGACACAGGCACTTGTTCTCGTTTAGCATGACACCTGCCTCAGCTAGTCGTTGAAGAACGGTGTGGAGTGTATCGTTGTGCTCTGTTTCGTCTGAGCCCCAGATAACGATGTCGTCCATATGACACACAACTCTGTTGACACCTTTCAGAATTTTTGACATCTGCTTCTGGAGGTGCTCTGGAGCGGACGCGATGCCAACTGGAAGCCTGTTGAAGGAAAACCTCCCGAATGGCGTGATGAAAGTAGTGAGCTTTTTGCTGCGTTCACTGAGTGGTATCTGCCAGAACCTTAAATTGGCATCAAGCTTCGAAAACAGCTTGGTTCCATGGAGCAGCTTGAGTGTATGCTCAACAGGGGGAATCAGGAGCCACTCTCGTAGGACGTGACGGTTGAGCTCGGTGAAGTCGGCGCAAATTCTAACATCACCGTTTGGTTTTTGGACTACCACCATTGGTGCACACCATTCAGTCGGCTCATCAACAGATGAAATGACGCCATTATTTTCCATTCGCTGCAGTTCAAGCCTTGTTTTCGTGTAGAGCGGATTTGGTATGCGGCGAGGGGTGCTCAAAGCAAATGGTTTCACACCTTCGCGCCGGAGAATGTGGTGGTCTCTTAGTAGCTTGCCGAGGCCTGGAAACAAAAGAAATTCGTCTCTTGGGCTCACCTTCTTTGTGACGGTGCTGACGAAGGTCAGGACCTGCAAGTCTCTGATGGCGGGCTTGCCGAGTAAGGGAGTGTGGACATCTTCCAGTCCCGCACGTAGACGTCTTGGAGCGTTTCACGTCCACGGTAGGCGAGTTGAAGACGCACTACGCCTTTGGCTCCGAGAGGTCTCCCATCAGGACCGTAGAGCTACCGAGGAGCTACGGACAACGGATGCTGATGTCGGAGCATGCTGAAAGTCGTAGGTGGGAGGAGAGATTCGTCGGCACCTATGCCGATCTTGAATTTGACAGGTTGTCCTTGCACGAGGATGGTTGTCTCCTATGTCGACGTATCGAAGGATGGGACGGTTCCGAAAAATCCACCTTCGCTGTCAGGTCCTGATGCTTCATGCAGACAGACGCGTAGTGGCCCTTTTTGTGCCAGCCCCTGTATACCTGCGTCCTCGCTGGGCACAATGAACGCGGATGTCGTTCTTTCCCACACCAACGACACAATGTCGGAACGCTGTCGGCTGGAAGCGGATGTGGCCTTGATTCAAAGTGTTCTCGGCCGTCGTTCACGTGAGCACTGTTCGTGGGGTGTCTGATTTGCTGTATGCCTGATGCAACTTTGTTGACGGTCAGCGTTTCGGGGTGAAGCTCCGCTTAATGCTGACGAACGCTTTCGACCTGCCTGATACTCTCAAGCGCCTTCTGAAAAGTAAGATCGGCGTCAAGTTGCAGTCTCGCTGACAATTTCTGGTCTTGAATGCCGACGACCAGTCTGTCTCGAACCAGTTCCTCTCGGGGGGTGCCGTACTCACAGTGGTTGGAAAGCATGCAAAGCGCAGTTACGAAGTCTTCCACGGATTCGCCGCCGTTTTGGACCCTCCTGTTGAAGCGTGCCCAATTAAAAATGATGTTGCGCTGCTGTATGAAGTAGCTGTTGAACTGCTTTAGGACCACTTCCAAGTTCCGAGCGTTCTCACCGGAGAGTTTGAAGGTTCCCAAAACGTCCGCGGCCTGGTCGCCCATCAAGTAAAGGAGCGTGTCGACTGGATGTGGCCCTGATTTGTCGCAGAGACCGGAATCTCGAAAAGCTTCCTCCATTTCGGCCAGTCGGCAGGAGTCGTGAAGCAGAAGGCCTCGGGCGGCTGAATGACGAAGAACGCCATGTACTGGCCGAGTAGTGTAGGCCGTAGAGGCTGCTATGACGTGTGCCACCGTCGATCGGTACCCGAGTGAGAGGACGCAGCCCCGGCTGGGATTACTGTGGGAATTCCGTTACTTCTGACACTATGTTGAGTCGAGGAAAGCAGGACCGTTGAGACTCCAAGCGGACCGCTTTATTCTAGCCAGGAGAATACCGACACGAACACGAGACGCCAGAGCCTCACGCGAGCGCGCAGCAAGACAGTCAAGCCAAGCCACGCAGACGGCCTAGCCACTGCATGTGGCTACTGCCTACAACAGGTTCCTCATTTGTAATCGACCTGGACATAAGGTTGCCCACTGTCGCTTTAAGCAAAAACAGTTTGATTACGTTTATTGTCGAAAAACAGAGCACGATGTAAGTTCCTGCTCAAGAAAGCACGAAAACCAGAAGCAATCGTCCTCTTGTGTTCCGCCAGAGAGCGTTGCGGCTGAAACAGTGTCTGCAACAGCAGGTAGGCTTGAACCAGCTGAGGATAAAGTGGTGGTCGGACTTGCCCGGGAAAAGCCTGCAGACGCACAACACTTGCTTGTCCTAGAGGGAGAGTTCCGAGGACTACTCACACGTGTTTACGAGACACGGGGAGCAATACGGTGGTTGTGTGGAGGGCCGTAGTTCCTTACTCAGCTCTCGCCGGCTCGAGATCTACGCTGCTCCTTGTTGATGGCAGTAGCCTGGAAGTTCACGAAGCAGAAGTTTATATCGCTTCCCCTTATTTCACTGGCACGGCCCTGTTAAAGTGCGTGGATGCACCATTGTACGATGTCATAATTGGAAATATACCAGAGGCCCGTGAGCCGTCAAATCCAGATATTAATTGGAAGGAATCGGAGGGCACTGCTAAATTATGTCCTGGCACAGACAATGACGAGGTTTCCAGTGAAAATGGCGAAGTCGAGGGCCCAAAAGTCGTGTTGGCTGGAAAGGAAATTTCCCGACGAAGTAGGGAAAATACTGCTTTATACGTTGGTCCCATGCGGTTCACCAAGCAAATGCTAGAAAAAGAGCAAAGAGAGGATGGATCATTGAAGGCATGTTGGGTGAAAATATGAAAGGTGTTCCATGTCAAGCACGGCACATCCCACTCGTATTCTGTCGAAAAGGGTTTGCTGTACCGCCTCTATCATCTCGCCCCTTACAGAGAGGTTGACAGGTAGTAGTTTCAAATTCTTGCCGACCACAGGTGTTAAGGCTTGCCCACGATAGCCCGTTGGCGGGGCATCAGGACATTAAAAAGACTACAGATCGAGTTCTGGAAGGTTTCTACTGGCTAAGAGTGCAGGAGGAGATTAAGATGTATGTCAGGTCGTGCGACTCGTGTCAGAGGACGTGCCTGAAAGGAAAAGTAGGAAAAGCTCCGCCGGGACGCATGTCTCTTATCGACACTACATTTGAGTGGGTCGCTGTCGATATTATCGGTCCACTGTCGCTCACATCGGTGAAAGGGAATAGATATATTCTCACTCTCGTCCATTTTGCCACGTGGTATCCCGACGCCGTAGCTTTGCCAAAGATAGATTCAGCAACCGTGGCGGAAGGGTTGGTGGAGATGTTTTCCCGAATAGGTTTTCCGAGAGAGATCCTTTGTGACCAGGGCTCTTGTTTCAGTTCCGAAATGATGAGAGAGCTCAATGATCTCTTGGCGGCGAAACATCTCCTTACCATCCAATCTGCAATGGGATAGTGGAGAATGTTAACGGCACATTCATGCAGATGCTGCAGAAGCTCAGTCAGGAACAGCCCAAACATGGAATCATTATATCGCTCCGCTTCTGTTCGCATACAGAGGGGTGCCGTAGGTTTGTCGGGTTTTCTAAATCTGAGTTGATATTTGGACGACATGTGCGAGGACCGCTAGCAGTCTTCAGGAAGCTGTGGACAAGGAAAGAGCTGGCAGAAGACACGAAAACGACTTATGGTTACGTTCTCGGTCTAAGAGAACGTCTCGAGCGAACTGTGAGAGCGGCACATCAAAATTTCTAGCGTGCCAAACATTCTCAGAACAGATACTATGACAGGAAAAGCAGGAAGCGGCCTTTGAGGATTGAAGATCGAGCTCTCATTGTTTTGCCGAGTAGCCACAATAAACTCCTGATGCAGTGGTGTTATCCCTTCGTGATTTCTGGAAAAAAAGAATGACGTGGATTACTGGATCGACTTGGGCCACTCTAAGAAGCTCTGCCACATCAATATGCTCAAACGATACGTAGAGCGTGCGTCCCAAGAGGCAGGCGCCATCTTGCGTCGTAATCGAAGAAGGTGACTCAGAAGAATAACTGCGTACCCTTAGCACGGACAACGGTAAAGGGATTTAAGCCGTGCAGATTTCCACCAAGCTTGAAGACGACAAGCAGCAGGAGATTTGGAACTTACTGGACACGTATGCAGACATCTTTTCTGAGATTCCCGGGAAGACGAATCTAGCGGAGTACCAACTCAGGCTCTCGACTTCCGAAGTTGTGAATACCCCACAAACCCGTTGTCTTTTGCGAATGAAGGACGTAGTCGAAAAGGAGATAGATGAGATGACCAAATTAGGGATCATTGAGCGTTCAAAATCTCCCTAAAACTTCCCCTCGTTCTGACTAAAAAGAAAGCACCTATCGGACTTGCATCGACTTTCGACGCATCAATGATGTTCTTGTGTCTGATGCAGAGAACATTCCAAGAACAGACGTCATATTTTCCGAGGTTGGAACCAAGGTATACTTTCGAAATTTGACCTTGCTAAAGGGTATTGGCAAGTACCCTTGGAGGAAGCTTCGAGACCAAAAACAATGTTCTCTACCCAATCCGGAAAGCATCAGTTTGTCTGCATGTCCTTCGGCATTAAAACAGCATCGACCACCTTTACGCGCCTGATGCGCATTGTCTTACAGGGCATATACTGTGTCGTCCATTACATCCACGATGTTTTTCTAGCTCTCTTGACGAGCTCACGAACGCACTAACTTCTAGGCCGTTGTAAGAGCTCCAGTTCTCGGTAAGCAGTTCGTGCCTCGCACAGATGCTTCCGAGGTCAGCATAGGCGCCGTTCTCCTGCCGGAGCATGATGCGGTCCTCCACCCGGTATCATATGCGAATCGACAGTCGTTGCCTCGCGAATCTCGCTACTCAGCGATTGAACGCGAGTTTATGGCGATAGTCTGGGAGGTTGAGAAATTCCACATATCCTTGTATGGGACGTTCATCATCATTCAGACTAACCGCAAACCCTTGCAATATTTAACAAAGGCAAATCGCTTGAACAGCAGGGTACTGCATTGGAGCTTAACATTACAAGAGTATACATTTCGTGTCGAGTACATCACGTGCTCCGAAAATGTAGGCGCCGATTGCATGAGTCGTTTGTAAATTGCGCCGAGGGTGATGCCCAATGCTACTAGCCGGTGTGTTTGTAATTGTAACCTGTGCAAATGTAGGCCAGGAGTGTTTGCGAGTTGTTTTATGTCTCGTTTTCTGGTTATGAGGTGTTCAGTCCGTAAATTTTAACCTTTATGGTACAGACGTGTTCAAAGTGTGTGCCCAATGATTTGTAAGATTTCTATTTTTACTTGTGCCAGATGTATAACGTTGGGCCCCATGTTCCCTCTGTGTGCGCCTCTATGTGCTTCCATGTGTCACTGTGTAAAGTGCCTTCGGTGACTTCAACGGCATCTAACTTGTCCGTTTGCCAAGTGAACATTAGTGTTGTGCACACCAACGACAGTTTTTTCTATGTGAAAAAAAGTTTTTCGAAGGGGCGGGGGGGATGGAAGGGCATATGTGAGGTGCACACCAAATCGTCGGGAGATTTTTGAGTGCGGTGCGTCGACAGTGGGGCGTCGATAGTGGAGCGCTGCGTGTGCCAGCCCAGAGTTGCACGTGTGCGCGTGCGGATGGTGTGTGCGAGCCGACGACTACAAAGAGCGAGGCGAGCCCAATGAGCAGGGAGCTGGCGTGCCAGAAAACCGGGGTGTGAAGGGAGACAGCGCAGTGGAGATCGTGTCATTCAAGCGTGGAGGTGGCAGTCGTCGGGCGTTGGGTCCGTGCTGCCCTGGACCTCCCTTGGATCACCATCGCAAGCCTCCTGCGTTCCTTACAAGTTTGGAGGTGGCAACCGATGGATTGAGGGTCTGCGCTGCCGAGAGGCTCCCTTGTATAGCCTGTATTAAAGGGAAGCTGAAACGGTTTTCAAATCGCATGAAACGCTGTGGTTGGGAAGAAAGGACCTTGAAAATCATGTGTGTAATTTTTTTCCCGATTCTATTCGCGAACAGAGCTGCAATCGATTCTTAAAAACCCGCCACCGGCACGCCCTCGTCGCTTCCGGAAGCGCCGGGTGGGGGGACGGCAGAGAGAGAGAACTGGCGGAAATGACGCCATTCACGGAGAGTCGGCCGGCTGCGCTTGCTTCGCTGCGGCCCGCGCTTTGGCGAACCACAGATCAACGTATATATAATCTTCTGCCAGCGCCGTTTAATAGATCTTGTTCGGGCGTTCCGTGTAATGCTTGAAACCTCTATATAAACCAGTTTTGGCATGGTACTTCTTTCGAACAGCACACAGCTTGGTAGAATCCGTCGGTTGTTCTCCCCCAGCCTCTTCCACGTTAACCAGAAAATCTGGTGGTACGCAGCATGCCGAAACTGCCTGCACAAAATATGTGCAGCAATATTTCTCTTGTCTTTATATTACTTTCTTACCTGTTTGTAAACTCTTTGCCTTTTCCAGCTGGTTCACATCCACGCTGAGCTAAGGCCACTTCCAGTATTGTCTTTAAGGCACACAGTCTTGAACTTTTTTTAGCTCGTTACGCACTGTGTGCCTTTTTGATTTTTCCTGATTGCTTGCACCTCATGGCAGCACAAGCAATTCTCTTAATCTTTCATCAGCGCGCAGCACATGCAGCTGCACCTAACTGAACAAAAAACAGATTATATACGCCTTGTATACTTGAGCAAAACAAACATTTGCATTCATGAGCGCTTGGCCATGGCTGATGATCGACAATGGGGGCAGAATTCATACAAATTTGTCCTTGAGTCAGAACGGCAAAGTGGTCGAGCAGCGGTACGCATATATCTGCCACAAGTAATTCTGCTCGTTATCCCGATACGCAAAAGCAGCAATTATATCTCGCAGCACACTAGTTTTGATGAGCAGCACTGCGTGCTCCGAAACGCATCCATAATTGTTTTCGAAAGCGTGTTCAGCATGAAAAAAAAAACAACGCACGGGGGTAAGTGCAGAAGTTTCATGGTTGAACAGTAGCCCGAACATGCGACAGAAGGAAAGCGCGCACGGGAGCTTCCTCCCGGTCGCCTCGTCTCTTCGCGCTGCAGTACAGCAGTGCACCCACTCCAACTCATCCAGTTTGGTTTTCTTTTGTAGTTCTAAAAGGCCTTCGGGGGTAATTAGGCAAATAACTATAAATAAATGAACAAACAAATGCTTTACCTCGCGCGACTCGTGTAAGCGTGCCGGTGATCTGATTTAGATCATGTTTACAGGCGTTACAAGAATTTGGTGGCCAGGCTTTTATGCGGCACCGGTACACAGAAACGTTTCGGCGCAATTTACTTTTTTTTATTGCCACTTGCACCTACACAAAACATGTGCACACGCATGCACCTACACAAAACATACGTATCAGTCGAGACTTGGTTTTCTTGTTACTCTGGTAGGACGTGAAAGGCCCATACTGGATTAACGAAATTTCCGGCTTGCAGGCGCCGCCATGCGGCCACTTCTCAATTAGCTTCTTATCAGGCGGTGGCACCAGTTTTCCGTTTAGTCTCTAGTTCTCAACGATTTCGGATAGGTTTGCGCCCGCTCGTCCAGGTTCCGACAGTCCGGCGATTCCATAATTACCCGGAAGCAGAGAATATGGAAATGCACTGACTACCCCGGAGTCGACGAAGATATTGATAGCAGAGAAAGCTGGGATGCCCTGCTGCGCAGTGAAGAACCCGCTCGGCAGAAACAAGCCAATCCGCCTGGCGGCTGAGGCCGCGAAGAGATAGTCTCTTTGTTAGCCTTTAGTGACGGAGGCTCCGGCCCCCGCCCTCCAGGCCTGCGTGCCGGGGGCGGTGAGTAGTAAGGGGTCTCCATTTCCGGTGGAAATAAAAGCTGTCATCGACCCATCCATCCAGTCGAGATTTCCAACACGTGAAAATGTCGCGACTTGACATTTGCTGCCGCCGCACTCCGCGGCGTCGTTGGTTCCGCCGTTTTCTGAAGCTGCTGATGGCTCGAACATGCATGGTGAAAGTCCAAACTGTTCAACACTGCTTGCTTATCCATAATTTCCAGAACGTAGTCCTTAACAGCCCGCTGAAGCAACGCGCTACGCAGCAACGCCGTCGGTGCCGGTTGGAGATCCCCGTGGATGACGTCACGACGGTCCCGACCAATCGCGGTCAAGACCGGCGTTCGCTCGGCGCCCTGAGGCGATGGGGCGCGCTTTCTTCTAAAAAACAGCTTTTTGCGTTTATTTCCGCTCTTTTTGAATGAGATATTCTGTTTCAGCGGACTAAAAACTACAAAATGACGTAGAGAATTCATTTTTTTCGAAAAGTGCTTCAGCTTCCCTTTAAGCTTACGGCGTTTCGTGACGTCGTCGACGGGTCCTGGCTATGCTTTTCCTGTTGCTGCCACATACCCGGGGCTGCCGACGGGAATCCACCGGCGTCTTCCTGTGTTCCTCTCCGCTCTGTTGCGATCGTACTTCTGCCCGCACGGGCCGGAGCAAGTGGCAACAGAGATTTGTCAACAAAGCCGACAACCTCGTGACGGCTGCATACGGGATGCCCTTTGTATGGGAAAAAAGGGTTCCCTCGATTGCACCTGCTGGCCTCTTTGACGGGGAGCTGGAAAACTGAACCCTGCGCGACTGCAGCGGAGTCCCCCACGGGCTACCAATGAGATCCGGGAAGCGCTGCGGAGTCAATGCTCGACTTATCCTCGACAACGGCGCCAGCTGGCCTTTCCTGAAAGCCGCCGACGCAGCTCTGCCAGTATAATGCACCATTTCAGAAATCGCAGCGCCGCGAAAAACCTAGCGGGCGCGCGACGCATTATGGGAAAAGTGAGCGAGTGCCGACCGACCGGCCCTCTTTCCTGTCTCCTGCGTTTGCAAGGTTGTGGTGTCTGTGTGCGCGTGCTTCGTTTCGTTTGAGATTTCGTGTATTTTTGGTAGTGGGCGGTTGCAGGTGCGCTATATTAAGTGTTACGTGCCTGTTGGTCACTTAGTGACCCCAGCCACTACTGCACGCGATGTCGTCGAAGTGCCGAGGCGGCGGTCAGACTTGTTGTGGGCCTGGTTGCGACAACACGCTGAGAGACAAGAATGTTTCATTTCATGCGTTCCTGCCAATGAAAAAGAAAAAAAGGAGTGAGTGAGAAGATCAACCGCCAGGGAAGTGCTGGTCGCTTGTCTTTGTGGCAACCTTCTAAGCACCACCGGATACGCGGAGCCCACTTCAACGCAAGTGGACGCCGTGGTTATATGGACCGACTGCCAACAAATTTCCCCCATAAAGTCATCAATCAACTATCTCCTTCCTTTAATACCGGTAAGTATATATATTCAGACGGTTATTGCATATTATCATAGCTTCCAAATCCTTTCCAGTCGCGAAACGCAAGAAGACGAGCTCCAAAACTGCCTCTGCCAGCCCGGTGCTCCTTCTGAACGAGTTGGAGATCGGCTGCGTAGTTGACGTGCCCCAATGCGATCAACGTAAGCGACGCTTGAACTGTGCCATCTTTTTTCTGATGCTTCGGCTTTGTGCGTACGCATTTTCATGAAAGCGTTTTGTACGCAGAGAGCGACGCAGTTTCCAAGGAGCCCACCCAGCTGGCCTTCGGTGCACCGGCTTCGCCTCGCACGGAAACGGAAGGTTAGTGGTGGTTAAAAATTGTTGCTTTCTGCATTTCACTATGAAAACTTATTTTTCGCTTTTAACGGACCCCTATCTCGCCCACTGACACGGGGGTCCACGGATTTTGTGGCAACCGGTATATTAATAGCGAGCAGCTTCTTCATCCAGTGAAAACTGACAAAACTTTTTCCCGCGAAGCCAGGTTTCCGCGAGCTTTTGCAGCTAGCCATGCGATGTCTGCATGTCAGATTGCATGTTAGGAGTGGCAGAACATCATGTGTTCTGTGACATAAATGTCATCAGTGATTTCTACCCTGCATAGGTTACTACTTCAGCGAGTCTTATGATAAACGTGGTACCTCTTCCACCAGTGCACGCATTGTGAAACTTACCCATTTCATTTCTTTTTCCTCGACATTATTCCCTTCACCCCAGCTTGGTGAAATGTCACAAAAGTCAGGCTATCCAAATGTAGTGCAAATTTGGCGGACCTGCTGGGTGCATGAAACCTAGTATTTATTGTATTTTTCTTCACTACGGATACGGTCATGCAGCATGATTGGCGATTCCACACCAGTACGCTGGTAGCACAAGCTGCAACGTCGTCGAACTGCATGCTCAGGAGGGGAAACAAACAGCTCATGAGGTTTAGAAGTATAACTGCATAGTATTGATCTGGGCTTGCTGGTCGGTAAGCCGCTTGCACAGGTGGATCAGTGGAGTGAAAGAGAGTTGGGCTGTATGGCTTCGTCATCCTGTTTCTTTGTTGTCTGTATACCAATGTAAGCCGAGAGCAAAGGTTCAGAACACCCATTGTGGGCTGAAGGGACTATTTCAAACCCTGAAATCTGCATTAAAGCAGGGCCTAACTGTTTGCAAATCATTAAACAGTTCATACTTTTTTAGGTGCCGACCACTCATACTCCATAGGGCTTCCAGACGCAGCATCTGCTGCCACACTAAGAAAAGTCGCCTACCTTCTCGAACACTGCGAAAAACTGGAGCATGAAAATAGCTTGCTCCGCAAAGACATATCTGAGCTCCGGAAAGAAGTCGAGGATCTGAAGTCTCAGTTGCACGATGGATGTGAAAGTTGCGGCACTCAAAGAGAAACTAAAACTAAAAGATCGTGTCTGCAAAGTTCACGATTTTGTTTTAGATGAGAAACGACTCCTGTTTTATACGGGCTTCAACTCCTTCAAACAATTTGATGCGTTCGTTGAACATGTTTAATGCATGCACCAGGCACTGAAAACGGGTGCTGGCAGGCCACCAGCACCGACAATGAAAGAACAGCTTATTGCAGTGCTTTGCAGGCTCAGAGTTGGCTTGCTAGAGCAGGATTTGGCATATCGCCTGAAAGTGTCTGTGGCGACCGTGAGTGCTATGTACTCAGTTTGGGATAATTTTTTTAACGAAAAGCTAATCCAGGTACCAATGTGGCCATCACGTAACACAGTGGACCTGTTCATGCCAGACAATTTTAAAGAATTGTACCCATCTACACGCATTGTACTGGACTGCACAGAAATTTCTATCGAGAACCCGTCTGACTACACAACACAAAGCGACACTTTAAGCTCGTATAAAGGACATAACACCGCAAAAGGGCTCATTGGCATCACTACGAACGGCTTCGTTTCTTTCGTGTCTAATCTTGCTCCTGGAAGACTTTCTGATCGAGAAATCACAAGACACAGTGGCCTGTATGAGTTGCTTAAGGAAAGGGACAGTGTAATGGCGGATAGAGGATTCCTCATTCAAGATGACCTCCGTCAGCTTGGAGTCAAATTAAACATGCCACCCATGTTGAATGGCCGCACGCAGTTGTCACTGGCAGATGAGTTAGCAACACGGCAGATAGCCAGTTTGCGAATCCATGTTGAGCGTGTCATCAGGGAAGTTAAAAACTTCAGGATACTCCGTGCTGTCTTTCCTAATGTTATGGCAGAGAAGCTGAACAAGATATGGAAAATTTGTTATCTCAATAATTTCATGCATGAGCCCATTCTAAACCGATGGGCGATGGTGGCGTTTTTAATGTTTTGTATGTTGTGCATGGTCCACTGTAACGCAGGGGTGCTCAAACTTTTTAGCTTTCTCAGTTGAAGAAAGACCAACTTTATTTGGCTTAAATGCAGTCGGCTTCTAACATGTTTCATTTATGTTTTGGCCAGCTTCGGTCACGGAGCCTGTCTTGGAAAGATTTGTTTTATGGGGGTTTAACGTCCCAAAGCGACTGAGGCTATGAGAGACCCCGTAGAGAAGGGCTCAGGAGATTTCGACCACTTGGGGTTCTTTAACGTGCACTGACATTGCACAGTACATGGACCTCTAGAATTTCGCCTCCATCGAAATTCGACCGCTGTGGCTGAGACTTCAAAAGGTGCTGGCCGACATATTTAAAAGGGGCACGCAAACAGCACAGCACCTGAACAAATACTTAAATTCAGTTATGACCGGCTGTATAGTAAGGTTGCAGTAAGCAGCTACAGCATTAGTCCCAAAATACTTGGCTAAGGCGGATGAAGACATGCATGAACATAGGTGCTTGGAGGATCTAGGAAGTGCTCCAAGAGCCCAGTGCTGCTCGGAATTTGTGGATTAACCCCTGAGAGCAGAGTTCAAAGTATGCTGAATGTGCACTTTGGGCGCTCTCTATGACTAAACATCGATTTACTGTAAAGCATAAGCTTCGCTGGTTCACTCCACGTATGTTACAAGTCGTATTGAGTGAAAGAGTACCTACACTACGGAGAACACACTTGTCACTTTGCAAAGATTTTGCTTGCAACTTTCAATGTGGTTTTCTGACAGAGACCAATGTGAGGTCACTATCATCATCAAGTATAGTAAATGTTGAAGTATGTAGCTGCCCAGGTTCCTGGGACTAAGAGGGCATTATGTATGTGTTCAATGACAGGACAGCAAGACGTGCGGTGCTTGACATTTACTTTTTACACCCCGATTAGTTGCTAATTGCACACAGATTTTAATAGGTGGTGGCAACACATGCACATGGTCATAATGATATTACACAGAAAACACTTCATTTCTTCATGGAGCCTAATGCCATACAAGATATTTAAAAACCAAATATATGTAAGTATGAACACATGCCAAAGCATGTTATGAGTCCAAGCATCTTTGTCCTGCAGAGCAATGTAATTGAAATAAGCCATTGAAATTCACACACAAGAAGACATGGCAGCATTTTGGAAATCCAAAGCGAGCAGTCAAAAGTGATCCTCTGAAAAGTGCAGTCTGTGCCATTATCAACCACAAAATCACACCAGGAGAGTCCAGTCAAAGCCATTTGCCCCTGGACCAGGTAAAAGTACTTGTGCGTTGGTTTAAGAACTCCATTCTTCAGGTAGGATGCCGTATTCACGGCATTTTCTAATTCATCACCCCGTTCCTTGGCAGCTGAGAGGGTCTTAACTTCAAGGAGGCCAAAATCTCCTCCTTCCTCTACAACACGGTCAGGCGGTGCACCACGAACAGGGACACCAGGGTTGACACACAGCCCACAACAGTAACTCCTAACTGGCACTGTTCTCTTCCCTATGTAACGCTGCAGATCTGCATCTTCATTCCTTAAACCATCAGCCATGTATTTGGTCTGCATCTGGCTAGACCCGAACAGCCTCTTGAAAAACTTCTCGTCAGCTGACTTCTGCCGTGACACCACACCTCCGAAGTGTGAAGCAGTCAGGCGCATGGATTTCTCGAAGTTCCATGTTGTAGAGCCGCTTTGCATCCTTGTCGCTTGCTCAAGGGCCCATGAGTCTTCTAAAGGAAGCTCACAGGAGCCGAACTTGTACCCAGCTGGCACATGCGCAACCCACAGGGATTGCACTGGTAACCTGATTGGCATGTGGCAAAGAGCCTCCTCGTGAAGTGTTCTTTTCACTGGTACGGGCAGAAAATGGTTGTCCTCCAGCGTCTTGCATAGCATGGCGTTTGAAATATTTTTCTGTGTTTGATGCATTCTCTTAATATGGTGTTTTGTCACTCTCAGAGAAACTGTGGTTTCTTGAGTGAGATGCCTGCCAGCTTTCATTGCCATATGTTTCACAAAACGTAGTTGTGGGAACTCGCGTGTGTGCACGTTGGCCTTCTTAGCCCCAGTACCACATGCTCTGGGTTTGTCTGTGCACGACTGCGTGTCTCGCACGTAGGCTGCCCCAGAGCGCTTCAGGTCTAGTACAAACAATAGTAATGCAACTACATGTTTACAAACACCTGCAGTTCCAGCCCGGCAGTTGCAGGTTCCTTCAACCACAGTTCCATTTGACGAGAGCACAGCAGCAGTGTTATATGATTTTGCAAAAGAGAACGATGCCTCCACGGTTGCTTTAACAAAAGTGGACCTGTCAGCCTTGCAAATAAGAACATTGTGAACATTATCTGATTTAAACATCCTGTATCCGCTTACAGTATGTTTCTGTGCACCATGTGCACTCTGATGTGCCAAGATTTCTTGCTCTGAGATCCCATCCGGCACGTCTTTTAACTGCTTTGTCCATGGTCCTTTCGGTAACCTTTCTTGAAGAGGAATTGCATTATGAATGGTTCGTAGTGGTATACCTGCACTATGGGTATAAGCAAGTGTCAAAATGTTTTCCTTGGCACTCAACATATAAACAGAGCATGCAAGCATACACAGCTGATCATGGGATCACCAATGCGATCTTGAAATAAAAGAGTATTCATACATTGTGTTTTGTTCAATTGTGGCAAGTATGCTTGAAAAGCAACGCTGAACCCGTTTCGTTTACTACGCGCGGCCGTGAAGAATGTTGCACATGGACGGGCTCGGTAAACCACTAGCTAACTTAAAACTCTGAGGCCGCCCTAGTGCAAAGTACTGGTGCGTCCATGTTTTTCGGGTTAGTCAAAACATCCGCCCCGTTCATTTTTTCGACCGCGTTCGCGTTACTTGCAGCCACCGAGGCACATTCATATTTTGGCTGCGTCTATCTGCACTCCATGGCAGTAAGAAATGGAGACCGCGACCGAAATGGTATGAGCTGTCAAACTCGTTGAATATGGCACAAACAGCAACTGCTATCTGTATCGAGATGCTATGCTCAGCTACACAGAATGTAACAGTGCTAATACAATAGCTTGGTTCTGCTTCGAACTTGCTTCGCGCTATTCAAACAACACTACAGACAAGAAAATGCGCTGGCACAAGCTAAGCGCCAACTCAACTACTTCCTTCTTGCAAGATGTACGTTATTAACGTATGCTCTGCCCGTTTCTTCCGACCATATACTTATTTCAGAGTCGTCCGTAGAATAAGTATAGATTAAATAGCACGCTGTAACCAAAAGACTGAATGGGCAGTGCTCGATAACGACGTATTTTGCTAAAATATAGCGCATACATTCGCGCAAGAGGGTGTCGCACTGTTGCAACAAACATGAATGTACTGTACGCTACGTACTACGCCTGCCGCCGGGACAGCCGCAGAAACTTGGAAGGTTCGCGACGGGCGACCAGTAAATAAATGCACTGTTAGCGCGTGCTTACCAGCAAAACACGCCTGCTAGCCGTAGGATCGCGCTCGTGCCTTCTGCAGCATAGATATATAAAACGCTGACAACGGTGTTGCTATGCAACGCAAGCTGCGAGCGCGCGACACTGGCACATGTGTGCGCTTCTCGTGCGCTCACGTGCGAAAATACTCGCTTCGCGCTCGTCGCGTCGGCTGCATAACCACAGAAAAGTTTTACGGCAATGTAAAGATCACTTGTGCGGCGCAAATATGCAACAAAAGTATTACTACCACTCCAAAAAATATTTTTTTTTCACCTGCTGTTGCGCGGCGTCCATAGCGTACCACTGCTCTGGCGGATCCTGCCCGGCAACCTCGCTCACAATTCCCAGCCTGCTTTGCGGCGGTCCCGTATGGGGCGCGCGCAACTTTCCGAAATGATCCATTGAGGGCCCGTTTGGGGTGCTCCATACCGAAGCGGCGGTGTCAACGACCTTGCCGGAGCAGTGCCCCTACCTTTTTTTGAACCGCTCGGAGGACGAGCTAAAGAAGAGGGGCTTGAGCTACGGCGACCGCTCCGTGCACGCGCTGACACGTTCCAAAGCCCGCGAGATCGCGGCCCAGTTCAGTCCTGAGGGAGCTGAGAAGCATGCAACCGGCGAAGTAAATGCCGTGGTAGATGCAGGGACCATGGCTCTCGCGGATGAGCTGGCTGCCGCTCCACGTAGTGAGGACAATGGCGAATTAGAAATTTATCTAGTGCTCCCTTTTTGGATAGCTTTCTCGAGCTGATTAAAGTAGGCTGGGAGACCATCACAGCTGAACAGGCAAACGACGCGACTGTCCAAGATTTGAGTGATCGGTCAGGGGTTGGCAAAAAAGAACGTCGTTCTGAAACTGCGAGCCAGAGTACTGTATCGACAGTAGAAAGACAACAAAGGCGTGCATTACGATCAGCTAGTGGTGCCACAAAAATATCGGGCGACCCTCCTAAAGCTGTGTCTTGGAAGCGGCTGGTCCGGCCAGCTCGGCATCAAAAAAAAAAATTGGCAGTGGCTTAGCCCGGCTATGCCAGGATATACGTAGCGCAAGCTAAGGCATAGCTTGGTTAGCCTTGGTTAATATTAATTGCAAGTCCAGGTTAGTCTGGTTGTCTGGCTAGTTGTCGTCACGCAGTTGGTCACGTGGTGCGGTGCGAAGACGGTGGGAATGCGTGCACGGTGAAACTGCGAGTTCGTGGCCAATGTACCTTTCTCTAGAAAACAAAGGCCCGGATGTTTAGAGAATTTTATTCGACAGGGTGTTTTAAAGATGAGAAATTTGTGCAGACATGTGACACGTGTCAAAGGCAGATAAAATCACAGGATAAAAATAAGGCACCTTTAAAACGCCTTTGATCAGCGAACCGTTCCGGCGCCTTGTGGTGGTTGTTCTAGGTCCATTACATGCAACCGCATCAGGCTATCGCTACGTCCTAGGAACCATCTGCCCAGCAACAAAATTTCCAGAGGCGATTTCCCAGAAGGATTGTCGACGGGCCGTTGCAGGTATTTTCTAGGATCGGTTCCTCGCCAAGTTGCAGAGCGACCAAGGTAAAGTGTTCACGAGCGCACTCACCGCCACCTTTCTAGAGAAACGCGGGATTTGTATTATTCACAGTTCTATCAGACACCCTCAAAGTAACAGCGTCGAGGCGTGGCATTCTGTACTGAAAAGACTCCTCTGTGCTACGAGCACCGACGAAATTGAGAAGCGTGTTCGCCAGCCACCATGTTCGCGCTTCGTTCAGTACTGCATATATACGGCCGGTCGCTAAGGTCGCCCCTTCGCGAATCTTGGGAGGGCAGAGGCGAGGATTCCACCGTACTCGAGTATGTACTTCAGCTGCTAGGACGGCTTCAGTCGTACAAAGTGCTAGTTGAGGCTAACATGAAATCGGCCCAGAAGAAAGCAAAACCCAACAAAGACTGCAACGCGCGGCAGAGTTCGTTTTCGGTAGGAGATAAAGTAATGCTGCTGGCCGCGTCGATAGCAAACAAGCTGGACGTGCAGTTGGAGGGCCCCGCGGAGGTTGTGGAGAAAATGTCCGAAACCAATTAAGCGGTAAAAATGCAGGGTAGACGGAAAGAGGTAAAAATTTACCATTTTACAATTCCAATCTCATGAAGCCCTATCGACAACGCAAAGCGACCATCAAGCTTGCATAAATTGTCCCTGACGAGGCACAGACAGATTTTCTTCTTCCGCTAGCTTTCTCGAAAGAATACGTGGCGATACGGTTCTCATCTAACCACAACAGGATGGCCTCCAGGGGCTACTTTAAGAGTTCGAGGACACTTTCGCTGATAGGTCGGGAAAGACACTCCTAGTGGATCATGATATCTAAGTGGTTAGCGAAGAGCCTATTCGCTCCCGACCGTGTCGCGTCTTGCAAAGACATAAAGAGATCCTCGATGCTGAGATTCGTCGCATCCTTGATCACGGTGTCATTGTGCTGGCGGAAAGCGAATACACGTCCCCTATCATGCTGGCAGAAGTGCCCGGAAAAGAGCCTCGGCCCTGCATTGATTACCGAAAGTTAAATGCAGTCACAAGGGACGAACTTTACCCCATTCCTAATTTCGAAGAGCGGGTGGAAACTGTCAGCAAGGCCCATTACGTCTCGACTCTCGACCTAACCCGCGGCTACTGGCAGGTTCCCCTGACCGGAAGGGCAAGCCGCTACGCGGCCTTTATCTCGCCCCTCGGTACTTTTCGACCGCTCGTAGAGAGCCTCGGGCTCGAGAACGCGCCGTTTTGCTTTTCGCGGTTGATGGACAGAGTGTTGGCAGGGGCGGAAGCATACGCGCTTCCCTAGCTGGACGACATTGCAGTATTTTCTGACTGCTGGGAGGCTCACTTGCTTCACTTGCGCGATATTTTGACCCGACCACGAGAGGCGGGCTTGACTGTCCGTGCAGAAAATTTCCAGCTTGGGAAGGCCGAGGTTGAGGAACCTTGGTCACGTTATCGGAAGGGGCTATCGCCGGCCTCTGAACGCCAGGGTCGCGGCCACACGCGATTATATAGGTCAGCCACTGAGAGTGACAAACGCGCCTTTCTAGGGCTGGCTGGCTATTATCAGCAATATATTCCAGGCTACTCGTAGATGGCGAGTCCGCTCACGGACAGCTTGAGGAAGACTCAGCTGATTAAAGTGAACTCCAACAACAAGAAGGAACAAGCTTTTCTCGCGTTAAAGAAAGCGCTGACCAGCCGGCCCGTACTGAAAGCTCCATTTTACGACCGCGCCTTCGTTATTGAGTGCGACGCGAGTGAACGGGGCATAGGGGCGGTTTTGAGCCAGCGCAACGATACCGGAGAGGAACACCCCGTGCTGTTCGTGAGCAGAGAACTCATGACCCGTGAAGACGCGTACAGTGCCACGCTCGGAGAAGGAGTGCGCATGATTAGTGTGTGTGAGAGAGAGAGAGAGAGAAAACTGGTAGAGGAAAGGCAGGGACGTTAACCAGAAGATTGTTCTGGTTGGCTACACTGCACTGGGGAAAGGGTTTCGCGCATTCGTAACGCGTGCCCGACTTTACGAAGGGGAACCCTATCGCGTGCAGGTTCGAAGAAGTGAACAAGAGAACAGAGATCAGACAAAACAAAACGAAGCCGTATTTATAATTGAAAGGAAACAAGCCGATACGAAACGAAAACAAGAAAAGCACGCACTCAACACGCGTACGACACTACAGAATAAAGGAAAGAGCACCAGGTACTGAGCGTCCCAGATGAAGTGGGGATGCCTTGCAAACAGGGCGGACGCGGGTCGATGTGGTGCGACACGCCGTTGGCGTTGCGTCGAAAGAAGCGGCGGAAGGGAGCCAGGTGTTGGTAGGAGCGGAGATGAACATGGAGACGCCGGTGCATTCCCATCAGCAGCCCCAGGAACGTGGCAGCAACAGGAAAAGCGTAGCCAGGTCCCGTCGACAACGTCCCGAAACCCCGGAGGCTTGATGCAGGCTATCCAAGAGTGCCTTTCGGCAGCATGGACCATGAGTCCACCGAGTGCCACCTCCACGCTAGCAAGGAACGCAGGAGGCTAGCGTCGGTGACACAAGGGAGGTCCACGGCAGCACGAACCCAACGTCCGACGGCTGCCACCTGCACGCTTGAATGACGCAACCTCCGCTGCGCTGTCTCCGTTCACACCTCGGTTTCCTGACACATCAGCTCTCCGCTCCTCGTGCTCGTCACGCTCTTCGTCGCCGTGGCCTCGCACACACCATTCGCATGCGCATGCGCGCAACGCTGCGCTGGCACGCATAGCGCTCGGCCGTCCGACGCACCACTGTCGACGCACCGCTTTCGAAAATCCCCCGACGATTTTGTGTGCACATGACAGAGGGATGAGGGGGCGTAAACGAATAAGAAGTAGAGCAATGTGGTCTGTATCTAGCACGACAAACAATGACAAGCGCACTGAAAGTAACAGGCCGCCAAAGCAGTAGCCTGCACACTTTGAAGGCTGCCGAACTCTGCGACCTTAATAAAACATGTCTGCAGTCCTCTATCACTAATGCGAGAGAGAGAGAGAGAGGCAGCGCAGACGTTCCAGTGTGTGGAAAGGCTGCTTGCCGTTGAGGCTGATAATGTTGTTGACAACGTAAGCATGGGAATTCTTCTCAGAAGGATTAGGCTGGAGGATGCGTTGTGCCAGCTTTTGGACAGCTGCAAGCACTGGATTCAACAAATCCATCATCTGCAGTGCATTCTGTGCAGCTGGCATGTGCAAGCTGGAAAGCATCACACGCATGGCATCCACGATTGGCGTCAGCATTACAATCACTTGCTCTTCTGCGACTTGGGCCGGTTCCTGAACTACTACCCGACCAGCAGTAGGCTCAACACGCTGGGCACAATTTTGAAGTGTGCTATCGAAAGAGACAGGAGAATGAGAATGCTGATGGTCTCAGCAGAGGTTTCTCCCGCTAGATAGTGTGAATGTTTCAGACACTCACAGGCGTAGCTCCCACTCTCAAGGGAGTTCGTTTTCTGTGAAAAAAAAAGCTTTTTTTAATGACAGCTTTTAAGCGTCTGAGGTTTTATAATTTATATTTCCAGTGTGTAGGTTATGTATGTTGTGTGTTATGTATAGTTGAGCGTTTGAGGTTATGATATGCATAGCAGTTTTTTTTATTATTCGAGAAGTGCGCCATGAGGCATAAGTTGAAAAAGGAAGGGGGGGGGGGGAGGAATGCACGGGATTCAAAGTTAAAAGAAGGAGTGAAGAACCGTTGCGCTGAGGTAGTCGCACAGGTTGCTAATGAAACGGTTGTCCATAGTCCACTTCACGTAGTCACTTTCGCGGTTCCACCGCAGGCCCACCTCCCTGAGGAGCCGTTTTCTGATAGCAGCCGTCGCTGGGCACGTCCACAACAAGTGCCACACATCCCAAATGTCCGGTGCAGCGCTACAGTGAGGGCACCTGTCACGTGCTGGCAGATCTTTGGCACACCACCGATGACAGACAGATGGTGTCAGAGCCGCCCCTGCCCGAATCCGGCGCACGGATACCTCCTCCTGCCGAGTAAGAGAGGGAGAGGGTGCTAACACGGAGGAATTAGAGCGCGTGTTCGCTGGCACAGAACTTCGGAATCGGAAACATGGGACAGGAACGGATCTGGGGGAAGAGGGGAAGGTGGCGGATCGTCTAATATATGAAGATGAGTCATAGCATCCGCTTGAATGTTATGTGGATCCTGGGCATGGCCGCGAATCCAGTGTATGAGCACAGGACATGGATACTTTGCGCAGAGCACATGAATTGATTGTGAAATCTGGAACGTTCGTCGAACAGCCTTAAGCTGCTTAAGGGCGGCGCGGGAGTCGGTATAAATATGAACTGTATTGAATGTTGGAACGAGCGGAAGGGAAGCAATGGCATTATAAATGGCTTGAAGTTCCAATGCCAGGGGAGTGCACGCATCCGCAGTATACGTCGCACGAGAGTTGAGATGCGGATGAGATGGACTATACACAGCAGTAACTCCCCTCTCTGTAGCATGTGATGCATCCGTGTATAATATGCACCCATCAGGCAGATACGCTGCTGATACCGACGGGGAAACAGTGGGGCGATTGTCAGTGAGCTGGCGTTGGTCGATGATTTCACTGAGTGTATTAAGTTGGGCGAACTCCTGTAGCACAGGTATGGGTGTTAAACGAGGCAGATATGTTATGACGCGCATAGCCTCATGATTGACAGCTTCAAGGGAATCCCACTGTCTGCGGGTGAGACGTTGAAATTGTGCCTGATATACTATCCGTGGCTGAAGGATAGAGCGCACAAGCTGGCGGGCCGCATGAGCACGTGCGCCACCAGAGCGCATAGCTATGCGACGAATCAGACCTAGAGTAGCGTGAGCCGATTTACGGGTGGCTGTCAGCCACGGGGTGCCAGTCCCAGATGTATGGAGGAGAAGACCAAGAATACCAAGCTTTTACCTGAGGAATCAGAGAATTATTTACCGTAAAATTTAAAGGGGGAACTTTCCGTAAGGCGGCTTTATTTCCAATTCGAATGAAACATGATTTAGTAGGAGAGAGTGTTAGACCCAGAGGTGGGAGGCGAGATGTCAATACATCAAGCGCGTGTTGAAGGACCGACTGATGAATAGACGCATCTGGATGACAGCACCACAAGGTTATATCATCGGCATACGCAAGCACGCGGATAGAAGGGATGGGCTCTAGGGCTCGAACAAGAGGAATTAAAGCCACATTAAATAATGTGGGGGCGAGAACAGAGCCCTGCGGCACTCCTCTATTGGAAGTGAAGTTACCAAAGGGCTTCCCGTGGACACGCACACTTAAGGTTCGATTTGCTAAAAAGGCATGAATAGAGAGGAGGAACCGGTGAGGGAGACCAAGAGATTGAAGGGAGGCAAGAATGGCAGAGTGAAGGATGTTATCATATGCCTTTGTTATGTCTGTAGCGATTACGGTTCGTATAAGATGACTCTGCGGAGAATGGTCAAGCACGTCAGCAGCCAAAGTAGCAAGGCCGTCATCCGTTCCAATTTGTGGGCGGAAACCAATTTGGGAATCTGGGTAACAATCATGGGATTGCAGCCACCACGACAAGCGTGCGGCTAGAATGTTTTATTAAAGCTTGTAGATGGTAGGCGTAAGGGAAATTGGATGAAGGGCCGAGAGAGATACTGGAGGCTGACCTGACTTGGGTATTGGAACCACAATAGAATTCTTCCAGTCTCCCGGCATGACGCCAGAAAGCCACACTTCGTTAAAAGTATCTAGTAGGGTTTGCAAAGCCCTCCCTTCCAAGTTACAGAATAAGGAGTTAGGCATGCCGTCGTGCCCGGGAGTAGTAGTAGTTTTTAAACGTTCAATGGAGGCCAGCAGCTCTGCCATGGTGAGGTCAGAAGTAATCCCATCGGAGGGCTCTGCAACCGATAAGTCAGGTGGAGACGTAGCGGTCCAGTCATGGTTTCGAAAAAATTGACGGGCCGCTTGTTGTGCAAATTTGTCCTCATCCCCATTTAGCGCAAGGCGAATGCTCTCTGTGTAATCTGCAACCTGAGAAGGGCGTTCCATGGCATGAAACACTCTCCAAAGATGTCGATTGCCCTGCGTATAGGACAGGCGGGCACACCATGCAGCCCAGCGTTGCCTGCCTAGCCGCTTTGCATAGCGCCGCGCCCGTGCGGTAGCGCGGTGAAGAGTAGGAAGAGCCGATGGGTCATCGGGGTGACGAGTAGCGTAAAGATCCGCCTGGCGACGAAGAGCCCACAGATTCAAGAGATGTATGTCCAGGTTTGGGTCGTCTTCATTTACAGTAGTGGTAACAGTGTGAGTAGCGAGAACAGCAGAGAGACTAGGCAGTGCTGAAGAGGGATTGAATGTAGATAAATTATTGTCTGCGCGTACAGAGTCCCATGACGTTATTCGTACAGTGCGGCGTATTTTCCGTAGACGCGTAGGCGTGAGGGAGATAAAAATAGGACTGTGATCGCTACCCCAAGTATCAGAATCAACAGCCCAACGAGGGTTACCGGGGCCTAACCACCAAGTCAAATCAGGTGAATACGGGCCACCTCGTGGGCAGGTAGAAGTATTCGGGTGGTTTAAAAGTTGGAAGGAATGATCCGAAAAGCTCCCTTGGATATGTGCACCCCTTGAGGAATCCGATGGGTAATCCCACGCAGGGTGTGCGCCGTTGAAGTCACCACCAACTAGAATAGGGATACCCGAGTTGGTAGAACGTAGAAAACGAACCCATCCCAGATTAGGAGATGCGGACTGTCAGGGTAGTCACGGCTAACAGGTGGTCGGCACCTGATTGTGGCCCAGTGCTTACTCGTGGTGATACCTCTGATGATTGCTCCCGAGTTATTAGAATTCTTCGAGAGGATTGAGAACGACGCTGTTCCCGGCGCTGGGTGAGTTCGTCTAGTCGGCGGCGAGCCTCCGCGATTGCATTCTCTAAAGCTGTGTCTTTATCTGTGGTATCCACATTTGATGGATGCACTGGACGTTTTGGCGTACCATTTGATCCGGGAAGGTGAGCCGCTTGTGCATATGTACGCTGGTGAGGAGACGTATGGTGAGCAGCGGGCTCAGATAAAGGAAGTTTAGGGAAGTCGTTGTCGTCACATGCGAGAGCTGCAAAGCGATTACTTGTAGGAACATCCATTTTTGCAGGCGACTTGTAAAACTTCTTCGCTGGCTTCTTCTTTGGACAAGCGGGGGAGCGAATGTCATATTCCGGCGATTTGCACAGGGCACAAGGAACTGTTGGTTCATTCATGTCGGCCACAGCTGCTGGATTAGGGCAGGTATTTTGCATATGTCCTTCTTTGTGGCAGTGATAACAAAAAATACGACGAGGTCGGAAGGGCTGTGGTTTGACGATCGCACCGTAGTAGGTAAGGTACTTCGGGAGAGTCAACGTGCCTTGCAGGATGGCCAGGTATGAGCCCCGGCGACCCATAGGCCGTGCTTGCAGTACAACGTGAGTTGAGCAGCGAATATTTGCGCGCACCTCCTCGGGAGGGCTCGTGCTGTCGACATGATAAACCATGCAGCGGAGTGTGTCAGGACCAGATGCAAAATATATTTGCACCGGGACATGCTTGCTGTCATCCAGGGGGATCCCCGTAACTGCGCAAAGTTTCTGGGCGTCCATCAAGGATGACACGTTTACCGTGATGGTGTTCGATGGGCGATGGACGACAAATCGGCAGTAGTTCGAAGAGCCAAGAGCGTGATCAATTGTGGCTTGAACATTCCGGGCAGGTATGGCAGTCATATCAAAGCGCAATGTAGGCTTGATGGTAACGCGGAACGAGTTCGCAGCAGGCGGAAGAGAGCCTTGACTCACGGCAGGAATCTGTGGAGGAGGCTCAGACGCTGGTGACGGCCCTTGGTGGGAATACTGAACTGGCGCGACGGGCACAGTTTCTTGAGGGAGTGTCACGGGCACGGAGGCGGTGGAGCAGTCCATGTCACAGGCCAAAGTCGTAGCATCGGAAGACGGCGCAGGCTGGAGGCCCAGAGGCGCTGACGATTGCGTGGACGTGGAGGCTGCGTCAGGTGGCAACACAGCGGGCATCCGCGTAGCTGTCGTCGACAACGCAGAATCCATGCAGACGCGTAGCGCGGCCTTGTTCTGTAGCGCCGAGCTAAGCCTAGCTTTCCCCTGAGGGTTCCGGTTGGGTTTTCTACTTGAGAATGCGCCCACCTTGCCGGGAATTCCTCCGCAGGGGCGTCGTCAGCATTCGGTCTCACGTAGGGCACTGTCCTACCCACGCCACACGCAAAAAGAAGCGAAAACACAGACCTAGAAGCAGACACGTAGCCACCCACTAGGTCTTCGTCTTCTTCGTGTTTGATGCATAGTAGTTGAGGTGTAATATCCTCGCAACTCATCTACCATCCGTCCATCTGTGGATCGCAACGCGAGCTGTAGTTTCTTTCAACCTCAAACCTGATTCAAATTTGAAATATGCGGTGCCAATGAACCACCCGCATAGGTCACGTCCGCAGCTCACCCTACAAGACCGCCTGAGGGGGGAGCCAAAAAAGTGAGTTATCCTAGCAGCACAGCTTAAGGCCTTGTTCTTTCTTTGCCTGGCACAACTCGGGAATGGGCGGTGCTCTTGCCTTGTCGGGGTGGGGGCATTGTGCAGACTTGATCACTAATGCTCTACCTGAGACCCTTGGCCTGCAGACATCGGCCCAAGGACCACCCAGGAAACAGGGGACCTGCCCGGCTTATGCGGCCTCTTCAGAGGAGAGCGAGGAGCTGTAACCCCTTTCGAGACCTCTACCTGGCGGCGGACGAACTGTTATGATCGTACTTCTGGCAACACGGGCCGGAGCAAGCGCCAACAGAGAATCCGCCTTTTTTCATGACGCGACTGCGCATGCGCCCATCCCCTGGCGGCGGTGTCGCGAAACATATTGGAAGTGTCGCGCGCTCCACTCGAGACCGGCCGTGGATGTGTAAACAACCGGCTTCCTACGCGGGGTGCGTTGCTGCAGCCGTCGGGCGTTCAGCGCAACGCATTTGGCGATGCCTACATGTGTTGCATGCGGCTGCAATGCCCAATATGTAAAGGGAAGCAAACTCGTATTTTCTCGCTTTCCGAACGCTTCCCGGGACCACCTTCGACGCGAAGCGTGGATAAAAGCAGCTCGCTGGCTCGACGATCGTGGCCGCCCTTGGGCACCGTCAAGCACGTCAAGACTGTGCGGGAATCACTTTGTGGCAGGTACGGACGAGGTACTGTGGTTAAGTGCGTGTGCAGTCTATCATGAAGTGTTTTATTCATGGGAAGGAAGGCCTCGAATGTCGCTGCGGCACCCAGACTTCGTTCCGACGCTTTTCGCTTTCTCAAGCAAGAAGGCCAAATGGGCAAGTGCTGTGAGCCGCTTTCAACGCGCGATGGAGCGGACAACGAAAAAGAAGCTACGAGAGCATTCACGCATGGCGCTAAAATTTTGTCGTAATCTCCTATGGAAATTTCCTTGTTTATGCCACTGCACCTTGGCCAATCCCCCCGTGTGGGTATGTGCCATGTATTAAGAGGCAGAAGAAGAAGAAGGTGCGTTATGCGTGTGTTCGCATCATAACCATGATGAATAGTTCTGCGTGGTATCGCCGGAATGGCTCAATGTGCGCCTATCGCGCTCATCTTTATGGACGCGCACGCTTGTTTAACCTATGCAGCGGTGTGCTGTGGGAAAATACAGTGAAATGCTAGTAGAGCTGCCATGTTGTGAGTACGCTTGTGCTTTTATAGCTCATGTAGCTATTCGGCAGCGCTTGAGCACAACGATTGCTTGTGAAAACAGTTGTCCCCAGTTGTTTTCTGTGCTACGGCGTGCACGATGTAGTATCCACTTTTCATGGATGGCAGTCATATAAAGCGGAAACGCCAACCTCACTGATCGGGGATATTTCATTGAAGATTATGTTCCTAATGTAGCCTTCATCTCTGAAGCGGCGGCCCTTGCTCAGCTGACGATCGCATTGCATGCCGGATGATCGGATATACTGAAGAATTTGCTCTTCGGTGGGCACAGCAGCCTGCCTCGGACTTCGCACCCAGTCATCAGTCAATCCTAGAAATCCTCCTCCAGGCACCAGGTGCTGCCCAGGACACGCCATCGTTGACAGATTCCAACAAAACGTGCTCAGAAGCGGCACTCAGTCCGGCTGCGTTGGGCGCACAGTACCCTTGCAGTGAGCTTCCAACGTTGTACGCGAGGTGGCAGCACAGGAAAATGAAAAAGGCGGAATAACAAAGCCGCAACCTCGTGACGTCTGCATACGGGGTGCCCTTTGTATGGGGAAAAAAAGGGTTCCCTGGATCGTACCTGCTGGCCTCTTTGACAGGGGGCTGGAAGAATGAGCCCTGCGCGACTGCAGCGGAGTCCCCCACGGGCTACCAATGAGATCCGGGAAGCGCTGCGGGGTCAATACCCGACTTATCCTCGACAACGGCGCCAGCTGGCCTTTTCTGAAAACCGCCGACGCAGCTCTGCCAGTATAATTGACCGTCTCGAGAAGAACCATGGAGGGGTCAGCGGGGTCCAGCCATCATGTTTTGACATCGGCATTTTTTGCCCCGCCGCGGTGGCTCAGTGGTTAGGGCGCTCGACTACTGATCCGGAGTTCCCGGGTTCGAACCCGACCGCGGCGGCTGCGTTTTTATGGAGGAAAAACGCTAAGGCGCCCGTGTGCTGTGCGATGTCAGTGCACGTTAAAGATCCCCAGGTGGTCGAAATTATTCCGGAGCCCTCCACTACGGCACCTCTCTCTTCCTTTCTTCTTTCACTCCCTCCTTTATCCCTTCCCTTACGGCGCGGTTCAGGTGTCCAACGATATATGAAACAGATACTGCGCCATTTCCTTTCCCCCAAAAAAACCAATTATTATTATTATCATCGGCATTCGTCTCCAAAGGGGAAGCTGACAGCCGGGCCTGTGCATTGATAAACACCTGCGACCACCTGCAAATAGTGGTGACGTCACTCGTGGAGATTCCTGTGGAGAAGCGCAACGTAGTGCGAAACTATACTCCATTTCATACATCAGATGCAACGCTGTCAAAGCTAGCGCTCTTCATTGCGCTGCCTGCATCCGCGACCAAAATGTAGTGCACTCCATGTGGCGAGCCAAACATATTAAAGACTTTGCCTGCAGGCTTAATACATGACACGTTTGTCATCACTTTGAATAGATGAGCTCTTACTGCTGACGACAAGCTATCGCTTTCTCGTGCCTTAGACAGAGCAAGCGCGGAGTAACACGCCTCCCATTATTTTTTCGTACGGACTACTTCCGTACCTTTCACAGCGTTGCACCTGATGTATGAAACGGAGTATAGACAGACTCACTCAAACCAGAACGGGAAGACACCTAATGAAGACATTAGGGCGACCCCTGTGCACGCAAAAGGACAGGAACAGATTAATAATGAAAACAGAAACAACATCCTGGTAAAATCCATACTCAGGAACATGGATCCCAATATGCATCATGAAAGACAAGCAGAGTCCGAGCACTCAGCAGGGAACTCAGCGACAGTCCCAGCGTAGTCTACCCGGACGCAGCAAAGTACCGATACCAACGCAAAACGATCGCCTTTGTAACAGCCGAAGGAGCGAAAGAAATAACCAGCTCAACGATAAACCCAAGCATAGAGGCAGCTGAAGAGGCCGCCATTGCTCTGGCAATATCGCACGGCAACGCAACAGGAAAGAACCTCACTGTGGTGACTGACTCCAAACAAGCATGCAGAAACTACAGAAGAGGCAGGATCGACAGCATCGCTAATCATAATCTACACAAGACGAGAAGACACAAACACTAAACATAATCTAGTGTGGGTTCCGGGACATGAGGGGATGAGGGGCAATGTGGCAGCAGACGAGTTAGCTCGAGGGTACGTGAACCGAGCAGACTCAACACTTAAATTTGCACTACGGGCACCTTTGACTCTGTTACCCTCACGTACTCAGACATTCTCGACCATTACAGGGATCAGCGGAAACGCTACCCAGCCCCACACAAAAAGCTAACCAAAGAGGAGGCGGTAGACTGGCGCAAGCTACAAATCGGTACCTACCCGCACCTGCACAAACTACACAAGAGTTTCCCTACACAATACCTAGACGAATGTCCGTGGTGCCAGGGTAAACCTAGAATAGAGCATGTGACATGGACCTGCCCTAAGACAGACTTAGAGCCTCGAATAGACCACCCGAGTGTGACGCAGTGGGAGCACTTGCTGGCCAGCCAGGACCAGGATGCGCAATGATTTCTCGTACGCCGAGCCACGATGGCAGCTGTCAAGTGCGGCTTCCTGGACCAGGGATTGACCACGGCCCCCAGTGACCCGTAAGGGTCAAGAACACTTTAAATTTCTCGCTAATAAAGTATTTTCCACCCATCCACCCTGTGTTTGCTCGATGTAGAGGGCACCCTCCTCTCAAGCTCAACACGTGGCGGGGGCGTGGGGAGAGAGTGCGTGATCCACCACAGTGTACTTGGACACGCCTTCCTCAGCAAACCCGGCCTCCATGCAGGGATTTCAGGTGAGAAAATCCCTATAAAACTAGGCGCAGAGTACGAGCGACCTCACATCAAGAGCTTCCTCTCGTCGGAACACTTTTACTGAAAAGCCCTCTCAGTTGCTCTAGGCGTAAACAATGTAAATAGTTGTATAAATTTTTCCTTGCCTTCCTCGTAACCCCGTCGCATCTCCGATCATCCTCGTCCCATCACCGGTCCGGCCATGCTACCCGACTCCCAACAGCTCCGACTACCACCTGGCTCCCTACCGCCGCTTCCTTCGACGCAACGCCAGCGACGCCTCGAACTACGTCCACCCGCACCCGCCCTGTCTGCAAGGTATCCCCGCTTCACCTGGGACGCTCAGTACCTGGTGAACACTTTCCTTTACTCTGTAGAGTTGTACGCGCGTTGAGTGGCTTCGTTTCGTTTTCGTTTCGTATTGGCTCTCTTCCTTTGAATTATAAATACGGCTTCGTTTTGTTTTGTCTGATCTGTTTGTTGTCTTGCTCGAACCTTCACACGATAGCGTTCCCCTTCGGCTTTCGGGGACGCGTTGCGAATTCGCGACAACTGCTCACGATCATCCCCTGCGGAGATGCCCCTGCGGATGCTCAGGAAGACGTGGTGTCGAAACTCTGGTGTCTATGTAGAAGACGCCCCTGCTGGGGGAGCCCAATCTTGATACAACGGATTTCGAACATTGAAAATTCTCATGGAACATATGTTCTTGCGCATCAAGGCAATGTGACGTTTCCATGAAGCTGTTGCGCTGCAGGATATTCCTCGTCTCAATATTTATTTATGCCTTTCTAGGCTGACGCCGTCGAATCTATGTGCGTAATGCGCCGACGTTGAAACGATAGCTCATTTCATGCTCTACTGCCGGCCCTTTCCACGGTGCAGAATTAAGTTTTGTAGCGATAACTACATTACGGTAGCATTTCGAGCCTTCAGCGTGGCGGCTCCGCCACCCTGTGGCTGCGCCGCCACGCTGTCATCTGGTTGGTTACGTGGTGCGGAGCACCTGCCGGCAGCGCGGCGCCGTGGATGATCACGTGGTTCGTCACGTGGATGGTCACGTGACCAAGTTTCACTCAGCCAGCTGTAGTATCGCGTCACTCCACGTTTAACCAGAGCTAAACCACCGCCATTTTTTGCAAATTCCTCTCGCCCAATTAGGGCTGCCGTTTACTCTTCCCGTTCTCCTCCCCTTCGGTGCAACCGTCAAAGGGCATGCCCTTAAGCAGGTGTTTGAGCTCCTGCACAGGTATATTACGGCGAAAGCCTATGATGGCTCGCACTCGCGGTGTCCGTCCGTCCGTCCGTGTCACTCTTCGACTCGATAAGAACAAAAAATTTTGTGTATGATGCGGTTCGAACCATCATCCTTCCCTTCCGCAGCCGAGCGTGCTAACGACTACGCTACTTCCTGCCAACGCATATGTAGTTCTTGTCTAGGACGCTGGAGAGTGTTTGCAGAAAGGCGTCGAATCAGATGGATGCCTCCCTAATGCGCCCTCCAGTGTCTCCAGCATTTAAGATTGTGTACTTAATTAACATCTTAACCACACATCAGTGACACAAGGAGCAACACCGCGCTAAAGGCTTTCGCCTCACCGCACTTTAGGTCAACAAAGTTCCGCTGAATTTTTATCGAAACCGGGAGATTTTTTAGTTAACTTCTCGTTGCCTTTACTTTTCTCTCAAAATGATTTTATTTATTATTATTCCTTTAAAGTTTACTTATTTAACCCTACCCACTTTTTTTCCTCGATTTTCATTCCGATTTCCTCAAGATCTCCCAAAATTCGTGATTTTTTTCAGATTCCTCTATTTATATTTATGAGCCGCTTGAGATAAACCTGGATGAGTTTTCTCTGTTTGGATGCGCACCAAACCCTGGCCAATCCCCCACCGTGGGTATATGCCATCGCTTTTGAGGCAACAACAACAACGACCGCCGCAATTTTACGTCTTTGATCCGGTGGTTCTCCTTCGCGTTGCACGTTACAGTTTGGTGGAGCAGTGCTGGGTACGCTTCCCGCCCTGCGCACTCCGTGCAGCATCACTATGGATCTCACACCTGTTCACCAGCGACCCAGCCACCGTATCTGCGGAGAGTCGCCTGAATTTAAGAGACTTCCCACGCACACAGGAACGACGCAGCCTCGATCGTCAAGTCCAAATGACATGGTCACTGACACCAGGTCCCCGGCGCCGATCCTGTGCCACCCACCGCGAACACCGCCATATTTTCGCGGCGACGTGTGCGAAAACGCTGGGGACTGGCTGAAGAGATTCGAGCGGGTCGCCCGCTACATTGGCTGCAGCGACGAGCACAAGCTCAATAATGTATACCTTGCCCAGGAAGAGTCTGCCCGGACGTGGTTTTGAAAACCACGAGACTACCCTTCCCACCTGGGAGACGTTTTGCCAGAATCTCCTGGCCACATTCCCCAACGCCAGCTGCCGGGAGAATTCTGAAGCTGCGCTGCACTCCCGAAATCAGCGCACGAACGAAAGTGTGCGCATGTACATCAAAGATATGTCTCGTCTTTTCAAGCGTGCTGACCCCAACATGACGGAGGAGAAGACGCTTTGCCATCTTACGCGTGGTCTTTACAAAAATGACTTTTGAGCTTCAGTTGACGCCTTGTTGACCTCTTGTTGAATCAACTGAAAACCAACATGAACCCAATGTATGTTAAGCCTACTCGACATCTGCTGAACAAAATTTTAGTTGGCTATATTCAGCATTGTCTATATCGCAGAATTCAAGTTTATCATCAGCTTTAACAGCTTTTGCAGAGCATACAAATCGTAAATTTAGCCCATAGGTGCATTAGCCGAAACATGTAAATGGACACCTTTCAGAAAGTATTCTATAAGGCAAGTACTCCTCTGCCTTACATATTTCGATAGGTTAGGGGTGCGATCTCGCATAAATTACAAGTTACGCGAAAACTGAATATGTTGTGATAGTTATAAGCACTGTGGAACATGACATTGATCTGTGCTGACACGTCGCATCATCTAACTGTTCATAATGGGCGGGTTTCTCCGAGAAAATACCTTGCCCATCGTGCATATGTAGTTCTCGGTTTTATAAATCCTACCCATTAACTTTTTTCTTGCTAATTGTAATTCAGATAGTGTAATAGCAAGCCTTTAATACTTTAGTTAAGCTAAACCTGCGCGAATAGGACAAGGACAAGAGTCAAAGAAACGATTACAACATCACGCCCGCGCTGGCGTAGTGTTCGTTTCCTTGCCTCTTCTCCATGTTCAACTCGTCCAGTCTAACGTTTCCTCAAAACGAACCAACTAGCTCTCAAGAACGTTCCACTGTAGCTTTAATTGTTTTGGGCTTTTCTTTTGGAGGCTCTGTGAGCAGCAAATTACCAGGAATTGGCTGATGATGAAGATGAAGTGAAGACCAATGTCTTCTATGGTCGCCAGGGAAATCAAGCAGGTCACGCATGCTCTTCTTGCATGATTTCTCTTAACATTAGCATCTTCTGCATCACAATAGCAAGTGACCAAAGCCGGCAGGCTGTTGACCTTGTTCATGCCAATTTCAACAAAATTATTGTTGAACGTAGTCAACACATTCATTCTTGAGTAATTTCTGTTGGATTTATGTTGAATCGTGTTGAATCGTAGCAGCCGTGTCTAAGCCTAAGTAAATGAAATCAGGACTAACATTGACATGCGTCGTGTAAACAAAACCTTATCACATTATGCATATTAAGAAAGCATTCAGCACCTCTTAAGACTCTAGTAAATCACACAAAACTCTTTTCTTGCACAGAAAATAGTGCCTGCGATGCAATATCCTCTTTCAGACACATTCTCTGGAGGACTTGTACGTGCGCTCATAGAAACGCTTAATTAGTGCTTTATTTCTGTCGTTTATGAATGAATCAAGGCCTTCAACTACAGAACGTCGCATGTAAAGTTATTACTTCTACTACACATAAAATAATTAAATAGTTACAGTAATAACTGATATAACTTTGCTGATCGGCAGGCCACTACCTGCGCAGATGCGGACACACCTGTGTAGGAGTATATAAGGGTGAAGATCAGATGGCGCTCTAGATGAAAAAGTTCTGAACTCTTAGTCAGTTCGTATTATAGATTCGTGTGCAATACTGTTCCATGTTCTTTATCTGAAGGTTGTATATACGAGAGTGTATGTATACATGTATATAGACGAGTATGTATATAGGTATACATACACACACGCGTGTGTTTGTGCGTATGTGTGGAGCATTACATGCCTAGTGCTGTCAGCATCACGTGAACTTGATATTGCAGCAATAAATGTGAATATACCGCCGAAAATTGCATCGGTAGTTCGTCATCTGCTGCAATACAAATGTATTCCTAGGAATTTTTTTACCACAGCCGAGATTCAGAATGATTTGTTGAATCACCCCAGTAATTCCAACATGAATTCAACATGAAAGCAATGCAGAAATTGTGTTGAGAATGCTGAACTCTGGTACGGTGGCCACTTTTCTGTTGTAATTATACGCTGCCTCAACACTCGACCAAAGCAGGCCTTTCCTGCCATGGTCTCAACATGAATTCAGGATAGCATGTTGAGCCCGCTCAGAAAAACTTCAACATGACCTCAACGAGCATTTTTGTAGGGGGGGGGGGGGTGTTAAGCAGGAGCTGTTCGCAGGCCTCGTGCGCAGCCCACCTCGCACTGTAGCGGAATTTCTTAACAAGACGACCACCATGGAGACGACGTTCCAACAACGAGCCCGTCAGTACAATCGGGACATCAACAGCATGGTGCCCGAATCCTTTTCGTCGTGCCTCGGCGGCAGTGCAGACACCTTGCGCGAACTGATTCGCTCCGCTGTCCGGGAGGAACTCCAACGGATCCGTCTGCTCCAGGTCGCGCCTGCGCCGCTGGCAGCGCTGACCGAAGTTGTCAGGGACCAGGTGCGGAAGGTTGTGCAGGCACCTCCTGTCCTCGAAGCGCCGCCCCGGTTCGATGACAGGCCCACGTACGCATCCGTTGTACGTCGCGCGGCTGGCCATGGTCGCATTACCCCGACGCCTGCCATGAACAACATCGGCACATGTCACGCAACCGCGCCAGGCTACGGTATCACCCCGACGTCTCCTGTGAGTATCACCGCCCCATATTACGCAACTGCACCTGCTGCAGCTGGGCCACATCCTCTAAGTCCGATTTGTGGCATACACCGAACCGTAGGCCTCTCTGCTACCACTATGGCGAGCCCAGTCATCTCTACCGAGCAAGTCCGTATCGCCAAGTGGGTCTTCGGGCTTATCGTTCCGACGCACCTTGTCCTAAGAACGGCGAACGACCGCATGAGATTGCTGAGCATCTCTGGGCTCGCCAGAACCCTGTCTACTCTTGTAGGCGCGAGTCCCGTTCGCCTTCGCCTCTCCGCTATCGTGCTTCCAGCCGCGACCGCCAGAGTAGCTCTGCTGACCGTCTCTCGCCCAGTCCGCGTCGGTAAAACTAACACCAGCGACCTCCAGAGGCAAGGCCGCTGATGTCGGGACGTGTCAAGATCCTCCATCGCAAAACCCTCGAGCCGACGATACCTGGACAGAGATAGGAAGCGACTGTGTCCGATACGCTGCATCTGATTTGCGTGTGACCAGTAATGGCACGGAGATTACCGCGCTGCTCAATACCGGTGCTGATTATTCGTCATGAGCCGTGCCTTTGCTGGAGAACTTAAAAATGTTCTGACACCGTGCACGGGGACTCACATTCGCACCGCTGGTGGCCATCTAATTTCCCCTGTGGACAAGCGCACAGCTAGAGTTATGAACCCGAGCCAGGATTACATCATACGTAACATTGAATCCCTGCAGAGCCGTGCTGTTCGCTTCATTTTTTCGGACTTTTTTCCATACACCAGTGTTACATCTTTAAAAAATTGTGCCGGATTACATCCACTATCCCTACGACGAAAACAAACTCGACTATCTGTTTCACAAGCTTTATCACCGCGACGTTTTGCGTGACGACTTCATCAGCCACCTTGCCACATCTTCCCTCGCCGTGATCATCCTTACAAAGTCAATCGCCCAGTCTGTCAGTCATCATTTTACGCGCGATCATTCATACTTAGAATGGAATAACCTACCATCAGATATTGCTGCCGAAGTTCACCCAGGCAAATTTCACAAAATGCTGCATACTCACATCAGAATGTGACGCACCTGTGCACCACTTTACTTTTATAGAGTTAGTAATCCTTCTTTTTGCTTCCTCGAATACCACTATTTCTTCCAGATTTTTATTTTCCATCTTTTTTTTCTTTCTGCGTTGTTTTTGTATTCTTAATCCCAGCTGTTTGAATATTTACTCTTTTTATTTGCGCTATAGTGTTCTTGTTATTGTTTATTACTGTACTTCAAAATAATGTCTGTATTTGTTTTCTCTCTCTTTCTCTTCCGTTTCGAGCAAGCAAAGTGTTGTCAAAGTGCCGCTTGTCTCCCCCCTATGTAATACCCTCCCCGGAGGGCCTTTAGGGTATTTGAATAAATAAATAAATAAATTGTTCGCGGTTTCACGTACGCAGGTGAATTTGTCGTGCTCCCCGAGTGTTCCAGAGATTTGATTCTGGGGATCGACTTCTTGCGGGCGAACGGCGCTGTGATTGACTTTCAGGATGCACGTGTCACGTTCTCAACCAAACAGGCCGTGGCCCGCTTTGACTCCCGAGGTCCCTGCAGCAACGCTCTGCGCATTGATGATACTACGCGACCATACCGTGTTTCCCCGATAGAGCGAGAAGCCATTCAGAATCAGGTTGCCTAAATGCTTGCAGATGATGTCATTCAGCCGTCCACCAGCCCATAGGCATCGCTTGTGGTTCTTGTCAAAAAAGGACAATATTCTGCGTTTCTTTGTTGACTACAGGAAACTTAATAACGTGACCCGCTGCCCAGGATAGATGACGCGCTCGACGGATTACGGGACGCCCGATATTTCTCGTCGTTAGATCTTAAAAGCGGGTACTGAAAAATCGAAGTGAAAAGAAAGCGGCAGAAGACGGCTTTCGTGATAGGCCCCATCGGTCCTTTATACATATCATCAAATCACCACATTCTACAAACTCAGCCGCATAACATTACCACCACCCCACAGTAATTTGTCGCCCTTATCCAGCGCCACATGGCGACAATTACAGACCGGCTGCTTTATTTCACCCTACCGTCTCTCATGCTTTCACCCCACCTTTCCTCCTCATTGTAACACCTGTGGCGTGCCCGGATTCACACTTTTTCACTACCTTTGGGAATGTCCTTCCCCACAGGCAGTATCCCCATCCCCAATACCACTAATTCTTCCTGGCAGCCTGATTTACGGACCGCTCAGCCCACAGGGCAGAAATGGCTGGTGGATCGGGCCTTATGTGAGGCACAAGCCCGTGGACTCCTGGACCAGCAGGAGACCACCCTGGAAGATTTTTTCTTCTAATAAAAGTCCACCCATCCATCCAAGAGCACTCCCGACTAACATGTCCGGGGAGGACGACGAGGGGGGGGGCTCAAGGCCGGAGCAGACAGAGCCTCACCACTACGAGGGGAGACCGGGGTATTTCTGCGTCCGGCCCACACCACACACGGCGGCGGTGATCCACGAGGCCCAAACAGTGAACGGGCTCACCTTCACAGCCCGAAACGAAACCCAAGCGGAGGACGTCGCCATCGCGTTAGCGCCAACGCACTCCGATTACAAGACAATCATAACCAGAGGTGGGCGAATACCCTCATTTTCACTATTCCTCCCTCAACCTCACTTTTGAATCCATGACCCTTCCTCGCCCTCATTTTCAAAAGTTATCCGGCCCTCCCTCACCCTCACTTCGACAAATTTGCTCGCCCTCCCTCGCCCTCACATCGTCGGCCCTTTTTCACCCTCAGCCTCAGTTACAGTCGTTTTAAAACTCGAGTTATTTTTGTAGTCAGCAACTTCTGGCTATATTCCTGAGTAATAAACATACAAGACAAACCCTAAAGGCACTATTGGACGAGAGGCTAGATGCTTATAGTGTTGTGTGTGTGCGTGTCCGTGTGTAGTTCGAACTATAACGTGAGACAAAATTAACACAGCTACGAGCTGAACCCCAAAATATCACCCTGCCTTTACTTTTGGCACGCACTGCATGCATACGTGTGCCCTGCAGGCACTTTAGCATTTCATTCTTATCTGAGTGCACTGCTAAAATGAATAAAATGGTTGTTGTGTGTGTGTGTACAAAAACCAGTGTACGCCAAGTATATTAAGAAAACAATGCAGTAGCGTTTACCACGACAATTACAATAAGTGCTAAACACATAATAGACTCAGAAGAAAAAAAATTTTAGGTCACTTAATTACCACAACCCGATGACATTTGACAGCACTGAGTCTTCTGAATTTGACTGCTTCTAATCTGCCGCCAATTCGTGCGGTTTGCTGCATGCTCGTCAGATTACGCTTTCACGCGCACGGGTTAAAGATCCCGAAGACCACACTTTCAAAATACAGCGTGATAGACCGGCATTTTAGCACGCGTGAACGCGGGTACGTGTCGAAGACGACGACATTACAAGCACCGCTCGAGGTCTCGGCAGTTCGTTCAGGCAGGATGATCAGATTTGATTTCTCCCAACTGATTGTTCATCTGAGGAGAGTGTATGAACCGACCGACTACAAACCGGAGTGGCACCCCCTCTTGATGTGCTCAGCCATACCTTGTTCTGTCTTTCAGAGCGTTAAGTACGACTTCTCGCGTTTCGGGTCTCAGCGTTATGCGTTATAACGCCAACAGTAATCCAGTGGTTGCCATAGTAACCGAGGTGGTTACATAACGGAATAAAATAATAACAGGCGGCAGCGTGATGCCCGAGCACCACAACTCAGTAGGGGTATGCGAATAGTACTTTTTCCAAACAGAATCGGATACGAGTAAGTGTACTAACTTTGTCACTGACATGTTATCAGCATAGAAAAAGTACCTTTTGTTCTTCTTAACGAAAGATAATAAACTAGTGCCACATCGTAGTGCATATGGGCGAGGGCTTATGTATGAGAATGGCCTCCGAGGTCAGGCATTAAGGCTGGATTTGCTGAGTCTGTCTGGGCCCTGCTGCGTAGCCTAATCTCTTAGGCCAAGTTGAGTTTCCCCCTTCAGGTGGTGATGAGAGGAAACACCTTGTTGATGATGAAATCGGGGTTTCTTGATGACCCGGTGGTTCTAACTCGCAAACATTCACGTTACTGGAGGAAAGGAGAAGGTTAACTATTTATTTACAACATAAATAAAACAATAAAACAAGGAGAAAGCTATTCACATTACTAAACCGTTGATCAGACAAATTCAGCCCCCGTTCAACCCAGAGCGCTTGTTTTTAAACCCTTTGTCTCCGCCCTTAGTGGGGATAGCCACCAATAAGATTACAAGCGACTCACCTCATCAATCCATGGTCATGGAAAGGAAATAAGGTTTCCGCCAACTAATAACAGATTGGGAAAAGGGTACTGATTAAACATTTGGGAAAGGAGGGGATGCAATCAAATACACAAACAGCACAAACGCGACCACCCTCTCCCACGGCACCCACGGCACAGCGGTTACCACTTTCCTAACATTTGTTTTCTCTTTCGCACACGCGACAAACATATGCCGACGAGACGATCACTAAAGTTGTTTACAGAACACACCGAAAGAGAAGACCGTCGTTACGGGAACAGTGGGTTTCCGGTCACTCGGCTGATACTCAGCCGTATCTCGTGCATTCCCGAAGCCTCAGCAACCCCTTGACAGCGCACACATGTCGACACCTGTACATGGTTAGGCTTCTTAAGACGAGCTGTGCCCGTGACCGAGCGGAGGATATAAGCACGTCCGCCGCAAGCAGGGGAGGCCGGGACGGGACGGCTCTCTTTGTTGGCGACTTCCGAACCCACTGGAGCGGCCTTCCTTGCGAACACAAGACCAACGAGTTCACGGAAAGGTCAGCGAACTCCACAGGCCATGTATGAATACTACGAACACAGCCACGCGAACTCACCGCACCGTGGGGCTGAACCCTCCATCCCGAGCATACCGATCGCGGCAAGCATGGTAGTGCGGCGTGTATGGTCCCTGTTTTTCGTTCGAATAATCGAATGCGAGGATATTCGATTTGGTTTTCCAAATTTCCGAATATTCACGCACCCCTGCAACTCAATACTCAACTATGTCGTTCCGGAATATATATACCGTTCGTCTTTTCCTTCGTCCTTCGTGCCATCTTCGTGGCGCTGTGAGCAATATGAATATATGCGTCAGGTCGGGCCACTTAATCTCGACATTCGTGTAAAATTTGGGGGCCAACCGTTTACGTGAGAATGTTCCGGGTGATGTCATACGATTCAGAGTTTAGTACAACATAAACTGACTAGTTAAGTTAGAGCCTAGTTAGCGGCAGGGATTCGAACCGGCAACCTAGGAACTCCCAATTCCACATCTTTAGAAATCTTCATATGACCATTGCGGCTCAACCGTTTGTCGCAGAGTTTTCGGGGTAGTGGCATATGATTTAGCGTTTCGTGCAGCATAAATTTACTGGTTAAGTTAGTGTATAGCTGGCGGCAGGGATTCGAACCGGGTGTCTTAATGCACGATATTCGATCGCTGCCTCAGCATAGGCTCATTTACTTGCGGTGTGCTTCGTGTACTTTGCTAAAAACATTTTCAAGTAATTTATTGTAAATAGGATATATTTTAGATATAATAAATACCACGCTTTAAAAAAAGTTGTGGCGATGGCGTAGTGGTCAGAAGCAGCGGCCAGCGGGAGTAATTTTTTCCTAGGGTTCGGATCCCGAGGGTTCGGATCCCGCTCCGTCAGTTATGAAGTTTTCTTGTTATTTCTTTAGTGTCTTCACCATTTGCGACGCCGGCCTTCCGCTGCAGTGAAGCTCTTATGCTGCTGCTTGAAATAAAACATTATTCAGGCCACTTGAGGATCAAGATGGTGGCTAGATTGCCGAATTTGGTCTGATTAATGGTAATCACTAACTCCCCGAGTCTGGAGTGAGCGATTCCTGTTGTTGCCATTTTAGTGCTCTAGCGCTTCCACTCCGTCGAAAAGCGGTTGTCTGCCTGTCAGAAGCCTGCTGCTTCCACGTGGGCCACCTTTGGCACGTGACGTTGTGACGTCGTCACAAGCTGCCCACCATGGCAGTTCAATTAATGATTAGTCGCGAGAGATTCCTCACTGTCAACATGGGTCTCACAAGCGCCACCAATGGCAGCACCTGCCATCGCAGGGCAGTAGCGCGTAGCACCTGTGCTCAGGAGCGGAATCAGGTCCCCAAGAGACCTGTGAATGCAGAGAATGACCAATTCAACCACAGTACATGTCTAAAATGATGAAATGTCACGCAAACTTACATAATATGATATATCAACAAACGTAAGCCAGTTCAGGTTAAGCAAAAGCATAGAAAGTCAAGATGAATTATGAAAAACCAAATGTTATGGTGCTAGCGCACGATAATTCGTGGTTAACTCCGGGCTAAAGTGCCCATGATTTTTTTGCTTGCACGTCTACGCATTACCCAAACGCTGAATGTCAATTTCCTACCATACCTGCAAGAAATATGGTTCAAAAAATCAGGAGCGCGATTACATGGTCACAATTCTCACCACAGGCAGAAACAAACCAAGAGATGTTAAAATTATTTGGCGAGCAGTACAACTTTCTTCGTTTTTAGCACATCGTACAATGCAAGGCCAAGCGAGCAATGATTGAGACCAAGGTTTTTAAGCCGCTGCTTTATTTCCTTGGAAAGGATATCTATAGCGGCTGGCTTTGCCCACCACATTGCGGCACCGCTTTCTTAAACTGCAATTTCAGCGAAAATAGAACGAATATACGATTTTACTGAACTACTCACAGTGTGAATGAAAAAATTCCACACCCACGCCGCCAACTGGCTTTGATTTGACAGTGGAATTAATAATAATAATAATTGTTTTTTTTTGGGAAAGGAAATGGCGCAGTATCTGTCTCATATATCTTTGGACACCTGAACCGCGCCGTAAGGGAAGGGATAAAGGAGGGAGTGAAAGAAGAAAGGAAGAATAGGTGCCGTGGTGGAGGGCTCCGGAATAATTTCGACCACCTGGGGATCTTTAACGTGCACTGACATCGCACAGCACACGGGCGCCTTAGCGTTTTTCCTCCATAAAAACGCAGCCACCGCGGTCGGGTTCGAACCCGGGAACTCCGGATCAGTAGTCGAGCGCCCTAACCACTAAGCCGCCGCGGCGGGGGCGTGGAATTTCATAGTAGCATTTCATAGTAGCATTTTTTGCGCTGCAGCCAATTCCTTGAAACCTCACTGTGCTGAAATCGGACTTCGTTCCGGGAAACAAGGCTTAGAACTTGGGAATTCAACAGCCTTACTGGTATAATTTTTACATGTGTAAGGTGGGGTTTATTCGGAGAAGCTTCTTAACGGGAGCAGGGCCAACAGCAGTCCGAGGTCAGCTAGTCCAGCCAGGAGCGTGCACCAGGCGATGGCCATGCGGCTCGCTTGTATACTCGTCGTCTTCCTTGCAATGGCCCCCGGACAGAAGAGGAGCCATCCTGGTGAATTAAGGGACGCAGCGGGGTCGTAGTATCTCTTGACGCGCTGGATATGGACAGTCTCACGGCCGCGGCGTCTGAGATCGAGTCACGGCGTGAGGGGCTCAACAATATAGTTTACTGGAGATGTTTGCTCCAAGATGCGATATGGCCCTTGATATTTAGCGAGCAGTTTCCGGGAGAGGCCCGGAGTGCTGGGAGGTATCCATAGCCAGGCAAGAGAGCCGGGCGAGAAATGTTGGGGACGTTGATCTTCATCGTGGCGCGTTTTTTTTTTTTTTTTTGAAGGCACTGGGTAGCTGTCGTGCGCGACCGGGCGATCTGGCGGCAGTCTTCGGCGTGCCTGGCGGCTTCGGAAACGGTGATGCACTCAGATGCGTCAGGAGGTATGGGAGAACAGTATCAATGGGTACGGAGGGATGGCGGCCATAGAGGAGGAAGAAAGGAGAAAGTCCTGTCGTAGTCTGCGTAGCAGTATCGTACGCGACCGTAATATACGGGAGAATAAGGTCCCAGTTCGTGTGGTTCGAACCGACGTACGTACATAGCCAGTATATGTCCACCAGAGTGCTGTTAAAGCGTCTGAGGGTGGTAAGCGGTGCAAGTCTGATGGATGACGTTGCACTCACGGAGCAGAGCTTTGATGACATCAGATAGGAAGACACGGCATCTGTCGCTGAGGAGTACTCGAGGGGCACCGTGTCGAAGGATGAACCGACGCAGAAGAAAGGATGCCACATCCTGTGCCGTGGCAGCAGACAGCGCGGCGGTTTCAGCTTGCCGCGTGAGGTGATCGACGGCAACAATGATCCATCGTTTGCCAGAAGCAGTATACGGGGGGAGTGGAACCGGTACGGACATAACTGTACCATTCACGCACGCGCTCTTCTTGTTGCCGGCTTTGCTTCGTTCAAGTGCAAGCCAACCTTTCCTGAAGAATCAACTTTACGGCTTATCTGTACACCGGTCGCCGGACGGGGAATCATCGTTCATCTGCCCGCCATGGACAACTGCCAACTTTGACCGCAACGAAAGGGATTAGGAGGTGTGCTTCAACGCTGAATTTGGCCGCTGCCCGCTTCCGCCTAACGAACCTTGGACCGATAATCCTGTCGGCTACAGACTACAAAAGGCGCGGAACTTCACTCAGCAGTTGGGGCGTGGAACCGGTACCGACATAACTGTACCATTCACGCACGCGCTCTTCTTGCTGCGGGCTTTGCTTGTTCAAGTGCAAGCCAACTTTCCTGAAGAATCAACTCAACGGCTTATCTGTACACCGGTCGCCGGACGGGGAATCATCGTTCATCTGCCCGCCATGGACAACTGCCAACTTTGACCGCAACGAATGGGATCAGGAGGTGTGCTTCAACGCTGAATTTGGCCGCTGCCCGCTTCCGCCCAACGAACCTTGGACCGATAATCCTGTCGGCTACAGACTACAAAAGGCGCGGAACTTCACTCAGCAGTTGGGGCGTGGAACCGATACGGACATAACTGTACCATTCACGCACGCGCTCTTCTTGCTGCGGGCTTTGCTTCGTTCAAGTGCAAGCCAACTTTCCTGAAGAATCAACTCAACGGCTTATCTGTACACCGGTCGCCGGACGGGGAATCATCGTTCATCTGCCCGCCATGGACAACTGCCAACGTTGACCGCAACGAAAGGGATCAGGAGGTGTGCTTCAACGCTGAATTTGGCCGCTGCCCGCTTCCGCCCAACGAACCTTGGACCGATAATCCTGTCGGCTACACACTACAAAAGGCGCGGAACTTCACTCAGCAGTTGGGGCGTGGAACCGGTACGGACATAACTGTACCATTCACGCACGCGCTCTTGCTGCAGGTTAGTGGCACCGATTTTCATCGTAGGCACTCAGTATATGCGCTGCCGGTTCCACCCCCAGTGCTTTTTTCAAGTCTCAGTTCTCATTCGTTCCGCCATAGTTGCTTGTGCCGAAAACGGCACCACTTCGTGTTATATCACCGTTTTGCATTTTATTTTCTTCCTTTGCTTCTGTGCGGAGACGTTGAGCTAAATCCGGGCCCTGGCGATGACACAGCCCTGCAACAGCTTCTAAGTGGTCAGCAGGAGATAAAAACAAACTACCTGGCATTGAACCATACCAAGCTGAAAATAAGTCTTCAATGGCGAGCCTAAATGCCCGCATGACAAAACTAGAATCGGCAATAGCTAAGATAGATGAAATGCCAAACACCGTGTTTCACTGCAGAAAAAGCTGTGAAGTTCGGGACACAAGGCTGCGCTCTCTCGAACGTAAACTGGATGACATTGAAAACCGCAGTAGACGATGCAATTTAGTGTTCTTTGGTGTTGAAGATGAAGACGAACGAGAATCGCATCAGACAGCAGAAAAGAAAGTGAAAGACCTATGCTCCTCCACTTTGAAATGCGACAATATTGCAATTGAAAGGGCACATCGTTCAGGGAAGTTTTCAGAAGATGGACCTCGACCGATTATTGCTAACTTCACTTCGTACAAAGCTAAGCAAGCGGTTTTGTCAAACGCGAAGGAACTTAAAGGATCCAAGATAAGCATATCGGAAGATTTCTCTGCGACCGTTAGAATGAAAAGGAAGCGGTTGTTAGAATATAGTAAAAAGTTAAAAAGAAACTGACAAAATGCATCTGAAATACGATACCATGTACCTGAGCGGTGTCAAGTATATATTTGATGAATCGCTTGACCAAGTAGTTCCTGCTCATTGACAAAAGTCGGCGAATCGCTCTCTTCTTTCGGTCTTGATTGTAAACTGTAGGAGCATTAAGAATAGAACAGATGACTTCGCGGCCCTCCTTAACATGACTCGGCCCTCTGTGGTGCTCGGATCCGAATCCTGGCTTGATGAAACTGTTAGCGATACAGAAATTTTTCCCAGAAATTATGTTTGCTACCGGAAGGACCGAAACTGTCGTGGAGGAGGTGTCTTCATACTAATAGACGAGGCAATTAACTCTAGGGTGCTTGAAATAGATGTTGGCCAAAGTGAGGCCATTTGGGCTCGCATTAGACTTGAAAATGGCAAAACTGTTTCTTTATGTTCATTTTACCGCCCGCCGAGCGATCCGGTAAATGTTTTGCACGACCTGAATTATGCAATTGAGGCTGTAAAAACGGACTACATGGTAATGGGAGGTGACTTTAATTTTCCAGAAGTTAGCTTGGGAGAGCAAGGGCCTAATTCGAGAGTACAGAGTGCGTCAACCAACGCAATCATTGAAATTTGCTGCTCTTATGCTCTGACTCAGTAGGTCCATGAGCCTACGCGTGGGGCTAATATTTTAGATCTGATATTAACGAATGCTCCCACTGCTGCGAGACTTCCTGTAGTACTCCCAGGTATTAGTGACCATGATGTCGCTTTCTGCAAGATGAATTTGCACTACGCAAAAATTGCTAATTGTGCTCGGCGACGCATTTACAGCTATCAAAAAGCCCGTACAAATGATATAGCACTTTCCTTAGATGCATATTACGATGTCTTCGAAACCTTAGCGGAAACCGAAAAGGTGCAGACGTTGTGGAACATATTCAAAAATAAACTTCTCGAGTTGCGCGATCAATATGTGCCATCATGGATAATGACGCCTCGACGCAGTAGATCTAAGCCTTGGTGTAATCTAGAGGTACGCAGGATTGCCAGGAAAAGGGTGGCTACTTATGCTGCATATAAGAAATCACTTTCATTCCGCTTAAGCCAGAAACTGAAGCAAATAACTAAGGATATGAAACATGTGTTGAAAATAGAAAAAGATAAGTTCTTCGAGTTTTTTTCCTTCAAGGATGCAGAGGCGCCCAAAACAACTCTGGCAACTTATCAATTTGAATGGCAAAGATGCAGTGTCAGTTCCACCGCTCGAAGATGACGGCAAGTTGATCCATATCGATCTTGCAAAAGCAAAACATTTCAACGAGTAATTTAGCTGTGTTTGCTGGCCGCCTGAGCAGCGCATCACTATAATGCGCAGAACCCCGAACTGAGTGCAGAACACATGGAAGACATCGTTTTTGATTTGCGCGGTATTCAAACATTGCTAGAAAAATTGAATCCTTCGAAAGCCACGGGGCCAGACGGCTTACCATGTGCATTACTTTCTTCGTGCGCGGGCCCAGTATCAAAGTACTTGTTTCTTATTTTCACAAAATCGCTTCAAGAAAGTGCTTTACCAGATGATTGGAAATTTGCTCACGTCGTGCCAGTGCACAAGTCGGGGCCCCGCAGTATCGTTTCAAATTACCGTCCGATTTCGCTAACGAGTATTAGCTGCACGATGCTTGAACATATCTTCTTTACAAACATAATGAATCATTTGAACGCTTTTTCGTTACTATCCCACCAGCAACACGGTTTCCGCACTGGATTCTCTTGTGTCACGCAATTGACCGAATTTACATATGACCTGGCTGGTGCCTTGGACGACGGATTCACTATTGACTGTTTAGATTTCCGGAAAGCCTTTGGCTTAGTCTCCCATTCTTTACTGCTAGAAAAACTATCCTGGTACAACATAAATTGTTCAGTTATTGCCTGGATCAAAGAATATTTGCATTTGAGACGTCAAATAGTAGTGTTAAATGGAGCGCAGTCTGATCAGGCAGACATATCGTCTGGTGTACCTCAGGGGTCGGTACTGGGGCCACTCCTCTTTTCAATCTACATGAATGATATATGTTGCGGTATTTCTTCAAAAATGCGTCTGTTTGCAGACGACTGCGTTCTATACAGGGTCATTCATACTTCCGACGATTGCATTGCCCTGCAGAATGATTTATCCTTGATTACCAACTGGTGCAATACTTGGCGCATGGATATTAACGTGAAAAAAATCTGTCTACATGTGTTTTACTAGAAAAAAAAAATTCTCATGACTTTTCATACTGTATTAACGCGGAAACGTCAAAAGTTTTCAAACATAAATATCTTGGTGTATACTGTACTGCAAATTTATCCTGGCGTCCCCATATAGATTACATTACAAGCAAGGCTTCCAGAGTACTGAGTTTTCTTCGCAGAAATGCGAAGAATTTACCGTTCAATGCCAAAGAGCTCCTGTGTAAAACTAACATTAGACCAGTACTTAAATATGCTTGCTGTGTCTGCGACCCTTGGCTGCAGGTAGATATTCACAAGGTTGAAAGGATCCAGAATTTGGCTGTGCGATTTGTTAATGCCAATTTTTCCAGGAATTTCAGCGTCTCCGCTGCAAAGAACAACCTTGGATGGGAATCACTCTAGCAGCGAAGGAAACTTCTTAGACTAAAATTTCTCCACAATATCTTTCATAATAAAAGTGGCATTAACCGGGAGCATTATCTGCGTCATCCTGACTATGTCTCACCGCGTCTTGATCATGCCTTCAAAATTAAAGAGATCAGGTGTAAAACGAACTTCTTCAAGATGTCCTTCTTCCCCCAAACAATTCGCGAATGGAATAAACTAGCTTCCACATGATATTGCTACCATTACCTCCGCTGATGTATTTATTTCCTCTTCGCGAAATATGAATTGCAACTAAGCCTTTGTTTTTTCTTCGTCTTTTTTGTTTTTGTTAAAGTGTTGCCTGTATGCTTGTTTGATTCAGTTGCTTGCCTATTTGCTTTTTATCTGCATTTCCTGCTTTTTCGATTGTGTTTGAGTTGTCCTGCCCCCGCCCCCTACTGTAATGCCTCACGGCGCTGTGGGTATAGAGATAAAAATAAATAAAAAACTCCCCAGCAGTACGGGTAGTGGGTGTCTTGCGGCGTTGACAGTCGAGGCACGAGTGTACGTATTTCAAAACGAAATTGTACACGCCACGCCAGCACTAGCGGAGGCGCGTGTAAGTCTTGAAAATGCCTGCGCGACAGCATTGTAAGTCAGTGTGAAAACATGCGCAGATATAGGACCGTAGGTGCCGAGCAATGACGAGCCATTTTCGTCCATCAGAATGATAATTACAGCCATAAAGCGGGTTATCTCTGATCTCAAAATGTGAAGCTTGACGGCGCAGCGCGCGGGATGGTGTAACCGCCGATGTGTCGGAGAGAAAAGAGCACGAATCCAGGGATCCTTGCGCAGTTCAGAAGGCAGGTCACTGATGGTGGGAGACGGCGTAGGGGCTCCGATTTCGCAGAGGCTGGCAAGTTCGGCGGGGAGCGAGACAAGGCGTCGGCGTGTTGATGCTTGCGTGCCGAGCGGTAGACGACTCGGATGTTATATTCTTGAAGACGCAGCGCCCATCACTCCAGGCGGCCGTAAGGATCTTTCAATGAAGAAAGCCAACAAAGGGTGTGATGATCCGTAACGACGTCGAAAGGACGGCCGTACATGTAAGGGCGAAACTTGCCTAAGGCCCACACAGTAAGTTTTAGCTGAGCGTTTTTACGGCCAGCGGGGCGGAGCGGGCGAGCAGATACACCAGCGGAGAGGCGCGCGAGTTTTTTTATCCGGGCGGATCGCCCGTCTTCTCGAGCGCTTGCTCTGCTTCCCCACCTATCGGTCGCAAATCGAGTTAGAGTGAAAATAATATCAATTAAGCCTGCTAATAATGCGCTGAAATTGTTTATTAAAGGTAGATTCTGTGTTTATAGTTAATTATTTGGTAAGCGTTGCGTTTTAGATGTACAAAAGCGCAGTCTGTTAAAGAGATTATGTTCGCCAGTGCTAGTTATGTCAAACCGAAACAAAACAAGTCAGCTGTTTTCGCGCGCTTTCGCGAATTGGCGGATGTTACTGCTGTTTGCATCATGCCGGAGAGCATACTACAGGACCCGCTGCTGCTGTCGCAACTGACCTGGACCGAGATTGGAGACGTGCTATGCCTGGAGGTATTTGGCGAGACACGACGTGAGCCACTTTCAGTGCACGGACTTTTGAACATTGATGCTATGGACGATGGCGTCTTTAGGACGTATTTTCATTTCGAGGAGCATATAGGCAGACTTCAGCGGGCCTTGCGCATACCCGATAAGGTCATAACTGCTCAAAAAGTTGTGGTTCTTGGAGATGAAGCCCTTTGCATTACCCTATGACGGCTGGCATATCCCAACCGGCTGTGTGATCTTTAAGATCTTTTCGGGCGGCATAGTTCAACGATATCATCACTGATGAACTAAGTTCTGCGCCACATTGACGAGCGGTTTTTTCACTTGCTTGACGATGTAAATAACCATTCTTGGCTCAATCTCGACACGCTAAATTCCCGCAGGTAAGTCGCAATTACAGCAGAATCAATGTCAAGTTTGTCAAAATTTGCAATTACAAATTTACAGTTAAAACTTTCAGGCCGTTCACGCCAAAGGTGCCCCGCTGACAACCTGCTGGGGCTTCATCGACGGTACAGCAAGGGCAATATGCCGGCCATCAAGAAATCAGAAACTTTACTTTAGTGGGCACAAGCGGTTTCATGCCTTGAAATACCAATCCATAATGTGCCCCAATGGAATCATTTGCCAGTTGGATGGATCATACCCGGGCAGCAAGCATGACGCTGGTGAATAATAACGAACAGTTGAAACCAAGGAAGAGTGTTAAGCGCAATAATGCGATGTTGCACATTGTTTTCTCCTCCCATTCCAGCTGCTTCAAAACGGGTGCTGATCATTTATAATTCTCTTCTACTTTCAGGTAATTTCGGGATCAGCAACGTATATTCGAAGCTAGAAAGGCTCGTTCAAGGGCGCAACTTGTGAATTTATGGTGACCCCGCCTACCTATAGCGGCCTCTTTTGCTGAAGCCATATTGTGGTGTGTCCCTCACACGGAACAGTGCGCATTCAACAAAGCTATGAGCAGCGTAAGGCAAGCCGTGGAGTAGGGATTCGGAAAAATTGCAGGACTGCTCGCCTTTGTTGACTTTAAGAAAAATCAAAAGGTGTACCGCCAGAGCATGCCGCGTATCTATAAAGCTAGTGCGCTTTTGGCAAACTGTCATACATGTTTGTATGGTGCCCAGGTATCGCATTACTTCGGCCTTGATCCACCAGATCTAGGAACTTACCTTACTCCTCGGTAGTTTTGCCATTCACACATCTTTCTGAAATGTGTTTTATTCAAGCACAAGGTGTACAACACTTTACCAGGACAGTTTTCTGGGTATTCATGTCATGCGCGATTTGCGCTGAAGAAATCAGATTGCTTGAGTCTGTTCGTTGAACATCCTCTGTACGTTCTCAAGCAGCTTCTCATGTCCTCATCTTCAAGCTCATGCTTTCTCTCCTCCAAGTCCAACCTGCGCTCCCCTTCATTCTCAACTATTTGTTTTTCAATTTCTAACGCTTTTATGCGTCGTTTGTTTCGCGCATAGTGATCAGCTGAAGCCCGATGCTCTGTAACCCCCGGGTTCCTGCAAAGACAGACAAGCAGTTTTTTATGAACCTTAAATTCTGTTGAGCTTCTCCACTGCAGCAAAATAGTCACAAATACATGCTCCTACCAGACGTAGTCAGTGGACATGTGACATTCGCAGGTAACCGGTACTTTGTATACAGAACGGGTACCAAAATACACGTTGTATAAAAAATAAAAAGGACTGTTGCGAGGACAGTAACCAGTTTATGACCCCTGTGTTTCTGCTTGTGTGCCATTTTTGTTATGTCACAGTTCCTCTTGCAGTGTGGCCTGTGTACTAATTGGCAGAATATTAATGAAAATATTTGTTTTGGTACGTTTTTTGGGTCCTATACACGCCATATTGCAAAGTACAAGCGGAAAGAAGTTTCTTGACCCTGTGATAGACAATGACGATTGCTTTTTTTTCATCCACCCTGCATGTCAAGAGCACAATGGGGCAGGAAAAAGACAAACGCGCGTTCGGCGATCGGCGGTATGTTAAAGTAATGCGACTTCTAAAAAGGTACAGTGAATATGTTCAATCTGAGCGGCACAAAGATTTTTGTTGCGATGGCGCAATGAATGAAAAATTCACGGGTCGTGTTTAACTACGATTACATATATCCTACGATACCATCGTAAGACATGCTAGGTCGTAGCTGCCCTGGCAATACATAATTAGCCTTGATAGTCATTTTAGTAGCCTATTTAGCCGATATAATTACGTATATCATTACAAATTATATAATAATTATGTTATATTACACATTAATGAAGCGCTGCGTAGGAGTCATCATACAACTCCTGGTACAGTGGTGCATTGCGACCAATCAATAATTCTGCTGTCACCTGCCAAGGTGATGTACACTTGTCAAGTTCTGGTAGAACCGCACATCAAACTATCGTACAACGGCGTCTCCACCCAGCGAATCCTTAATGTTTGCACAGTTAAAATATTCGTTCAAATACTTCCTCTAGTGGCGACGGGAAGAACTTGTCGCCTAGCTGCAGGCTGGCGCTCTCTGCCTTGGTCCGTTTCATTTGTGGGCTGGGGCTGCGTTCGCCCAGCGGGGATGTGTTGCTGTTCTGGACTAACATCTGCAGAGTGCAGATTATGCACTAGTCCTTGCACAGGTTGCTCATAATGGTCGCCAGCAGCTCCAGCTGCAGCAGCCGAGGTCTCTGGAGGATCCGGCTCGTACATATTGAGCAGCAGCTGAGCAGCCGGGGATTGTGGTTCTGACGTGTAAAGAAAGGTAGACCCAAAAATGTACCAGCCTTCCTAGGAGCCGCTTTTCATTCGCACAGATAAGCAATGTATATCGTCTGTTAATTCTTACAAACCTCAGCATTTGCATAATTAAGTGAGCCCACATTGAAATCAGCGTTATTATGGTTGCCAAACGTCGCCCTTCGCTTTGTGAACTTCTGACGTTTTGGTTTACCTTCAGTTAGTAAGCATGCTAAGTTCCCTTGAAAGGAACCCACGGAACTAAATTACTTATCGGGCTTGAGTCCTTAGGAGTCACCATACAACTCATGCGGTAACTGAAACAGGAACAGATGCGCAGCGCCTTTTGTTAGGAGGTGGGCTTGCCGGTGAAACAGCTCAGACGAGAGTTGCTTTGTTCTAAAGTAAGCGAAGCCACTTTCCACACCACAGTGCGGCAGCCCGCATTCGTGTTTCACGCTTTATAACACGCGAGTACGGCTTTTCATTCCTGCTGCTGCATAATCGAGAAATGTTTTTATCATTCATCTGAGGCCGGCCGCGCGGCCTGACGGTGATCGACTCTGTTTAGAAAGACTGCATAAGCTTTCATTTCGCGTCCATTGCATTTTGATGTTTGTGCTGTTTTATTTACGAGCCATTCTAGGCAGCAAGTGAACTGAAAAATTCAACGCACTTTAATTTCCCAATTTTTGCGCGGGTTATGTTTGGACGCTCACAGCCAAAGCAATAAAACAGTACGGACGTTCATAGTAATGATGAGTGAAGTAAGCTTTAAAGACTTTCATTATGAAAAGCTCAGGCACCCGACTGCTCTGACTCATCGAACTTATTCACAGTGCATAGAATACCCGCAACAATTACCACTTATAAGCGCTTTTATATTTCAGCAGAGAAAATCAAAGCCTAGAACATGCAAGGTTAGACACACACATGGTAAGACTTGCCATGCGTTGATTCAGTTTCGCAACTTCGGTCGGCAGCCACGCTAGGATTACTGCTCCAGCCAGTCGCTTCCTGCACCAAAGGCGCACCTTCCCGTGGACCCGTTAGGGGCACGGAAGCTGAATACTCAGGTGTTGCGGGTCATTTTCTGTTCATAATGCCCCCCCCCCTTCTTGAGGTTATCCTCGGCTCATAATTGATTGTCCGAACGTAGTCGGAGAGGTCTTGAACTATTTGCTCTTTCTCCGCGTATTGCTCTTCAGTGAAAACAGCATGCACGTCAATTAACGACTACCTATCAGTGTGCCCTGCGTTTTATTTGTGCAGAAATAAAACTCACCTTTTAAGGTTCTTGGCGTCCTGCTGTTGCCAGTATCCGATTAGAAAATCCACGCGATCTTTTGCTCCACGCAGCGTAAGCTCGCGGCCCACCGCGTAGTTCACGATGCGCACAGCTTCAATCCACTTATATAGTCACCTCCAAACGGCCTGGTCACTGCCACCACACGCAAGACACAAGTCTTCCTCAGCCGTGAAACATCTCCGGACTTTCTTAGCTTGTAAACAAGTCTGAGCTGTGGTCGCCGTCGACAACGCTGCAGCGCCGGTGCTTGTGTTGACGGCTGCCATCTTGAATACCCATACACGCCCGCGCTGGCCGGCCCAGCGATGTGCGCATGCGCAGTGGCGTCTGCGCTCGTCCGCTCCGCTCCGCTGGCCGTAAAAACGCTCAGCTAAAACTCTCTAATGGAGAGGCACTCTTGTTCAGTCACAGAGTAGTGAGACTCAGACTTTGTATGTGTGCGGCTGGCATAGGCAAAGACATATTCGTCGTATTCATATTTGCGCTGGGCGAGCACTGCACCGAGACCAACACCACTGGCATCCGTGTGAACTTCAGTCAGGGCCGCCGGGTCGAAATGGCGCAAGATGGGTGGTGCCGTGAGGAGACGACGCAAGTTGTTGTAGGCGTCGTCGCAGGCGGGTGACGAAGCTGAAAAATCGACACTGGCGCCGAGCAGCTGAGTCAAAATGGCAGCAATTCAGGCAAAGCTGCGAAAGAAACGCCTAAAATAAGAGCAGAGCCCTAGGAAGCTGCGAAGTTCCTCAGTAGTGGAAGGTTTGGGAAATTCAGCCACGGCACGAAGTTTCGCGGGGTCAGGACGTACACCGCCTTTCGACATAACGTGACCTAAAATTGTCAGTTCGCGCGCGGGCTGCAAAGGTGCATTTTTTAAAGTTCAGCTGCAGGTCTACGTTTGTGAGGCATGTCAAGACGTCCTTCAGGCGAGATAGATGCGTTTTAAAGTCGCGTGAAAAGATAACGATATCGTCCAGGTAGCACAGGCACGTCTTCCACTTGAGGCCACGCAAAACGGTATCCATCATTCGCTCGAAAGTAGCAGGAGCGTTACACAGGCCGAAAGGCATGACGGTAAACTCGTAGAGGCCGTCAGGGGTCACAAATGCGGTTTTAGCACGATCTGAAACTGCCATTGGGACCTTCCAATAACCAGAGCGCAAATCAAGGGAAGAAAAGAGCTGCGCGCCTTGTAGACAGTCCAGAGCGTCATCAATGCGGGGCACAGGGTAGACGTCTTTGCATGTGACCTTATTAATGCGGCGGTAATCGACGCAAAATCGAACGGAGCCATCCTTCTTCTTGACGGGGGCAACCGGGGAGGCTCAGGGGCTGGTGGAAGGCTGAATAACGCCGCTCTCAAGCATGGTGTCTACCTCTTCTTCAATAACTCGTCGTTCAGTGGCAGAAACAAGATATGGGCGCTGTCGCAGAGGGGCATGGGCGCCGGTGTCAATGCGATGCTCGACAGTCGACGTGCGCCCCAAAACGCGTTGGTGGCAATCGAAGGAGGAGAGAAACTCCTCAAAAAGCGCAAGAAGCTGGGATCGCTGAGTTGTAGGTAGAGTGGCGTCCATAAAGCGAAGGAATAGGTCGGTCAACAACGAGGCGGGCGCAGGAGCAGGTGAGCTGAGGGTGTACATGGCGACCGGCGGTGATGCTGCGGCAGCATCGGGATGGTTGAAAACAGAATCAAAGAGCTGCACGGTGCCGACGCATTTTCCACGGCGCAAAGTGAAGGGGCTTGAAAACGGGTTGAAGACCCACAGTGCGGTGAGACCTTCGGAGATAGTGAGCAGGGAATAAGGCAGCGGCAGGCAATGGCGACGCAGAAAAGTAGGAGACTGCGTGAAGAGGACAGTGACATCGCGAACACAAGCACAGGAGAGAGGCACAATCACGGAAGAGCACGCAGGAATATTGGTACTGTCGGCGACAAAAGCTTTTGGCAGAAACAGGGGCACCACAAATTTCAGTCTCTGGCACGGGATTCGGCAACGTAGAGAGCGCTACTTGAGCCCGAGCACAGTCGATGACCGCGTCGTGCATGAAGCGATAGGAAGACCCAGCCCAAGATGATCGAATGCGAACATGACGGCGGAACGATGAACTCAACCAAACATAAAATGTCTTCTATGACTACTCAAGCAGTACACGCTGCTAACGGCTGGATGAGGTGCGCACTTGCAGTTCCCAACGACAAGCCAGAAAGGGGCGTCTTCACTTTCCTCAAAGATCGGCAAAGCGCTGCATCCATCACAGATACGCCCTCTAAAAAAACTTCAATTAAATTAGCGGCAGACAAACAAGGCCCTTCAAATTGCGACGACTGCGCAGTTCTCGCCTCAGGAACTACGGCACTTAGTTTTCCTCTTGAGTGGTCGACGGACGCCGCCGCATCGGAGAGATGGAACGCTGACGTGGAGAAGGCGAACGGCGTTCAGAGAAGGAGGTGCGCTCAGGAGACAGAACGGCTTAGGGGCGGCTCAGCAGGAGGTGAGTACTGACGCTGGGACCAGTAACCGGAAACTTCAGGAGGTGTTCGTGAGACGTTCATGCGTAGACGGTAAAGCCGCGCCGCATGACCTGGCAAGCAGAAGAAGTAGCAGATCGGGCGTGCGCCGGGAGTTTCCCAGTTGAGCAGACGGTCGATTATTATCAGGCGTGAACCAGGAGGTTCGCAGATGAGCAGGTGGAGGAATTAAAGCAGCGGGCTCTCGAACGGGACCAGGAAGCGGAGCATAGGTAGGTGTACGAAGTCGCACAACAACGTCCGCATATGTCAGCGGGGCCGCGAGAGGTGCGGGCTGAGGGGCTTGCGGGAGAGCCTCAGCGACCTGTTCTTGAATGATGTGCCGCAAATTCGGAGTTATGTGTGGTGATGGCTCTTGATGGCGTGAAATAAGCGACAGCTGACGAGCAACTTCTTCACGGATGAAGCTCTTGATGTGCGGCAGGAGCGATGAATGGTCTATTGCATCGTTCAGGCCAGCAAGCGAGTCCACCTTCGTGGTGTGTTCGCGTGTCAAAGCCCTCTGCTTGCGTAGTTCGTCGAAGTTCGGCGTAGTTCGTCGCACTTTGGGGAAAGGTTTTCGGACCTAGGGTGCCTAGATGCACTGCCCCCCCCCCCCCTTCCACCGCTCCGTGGAGGGTGGGGGCAACCGCGTCTGACATGTTTGTGCCCAGTCTTCATCGCGCTTCGGGAGCGCGCTATTGGAATTCAGGTAGCAGCATCCCACCGCTGCCACCAGTTGTTGGTATTCAGGTAGCGTGACTGGGCCGGAGAAGAGACGAGGACGATCGGAGGAAGAAAACTTGGAAAACTTTATACAAGCCCTATTTACATAATGTACAAGTACGGGCAATTGAGAGCACGTGCTTCACAGTAAAGAGAGCTTCTTAGCAGTCGGGAGTCTCTGGTATCTCTCAAGAAGGGGGCTCTCGTCTGGTACCAAACCAGCAGCTCCTTCGTATTCCCCTTCGTACTCTTCGTATACTCTTCGTATTCCCCAGATCTCTAGCTGGGGAATACAGTTCGAAGAATGATGTCCAATCACACGATGACACTGATGGTACCAGCCACGGCAGGGCGGTCCTGATGTTTCCTCGCAGCTCGGTCAAGGGAAAGGGAACAGGACCCGGTCACGTTGTCGTCCACGCGACCTCCAGGTGGGCGCGCACGTGTGTCCAGGCCGCGCCCATGTTGACACGGAAGGCGCCTGCATGACAGGAATACAGGCTGTCTCCCAGCAGGGGTTGAAAGATCTTGTACTGGTGACCGGAACGCGGAAGCTCTGTCGAAGGTGCGGCACTCGGGCAATTGTTCAACCCCAGCGTGACCCTAAGGGGACCACACTGATACCGCACTTCGTCATCTGAAGACCGGAACGAATACGCTTATGGTCGTCGCTGCTTCCGGAATTCCTGTTCGAACACGTGGGGACGCTATTGTCGTCGCTGCTTCCGGCATTCGTGTAGCCACGTCTCCCCCAGAGGGCTCACCCACCCTCGCGGTGGTCCTCAGGGAATCCTCCACATGCCCAACTTCGCCGAACTCCACAGCATGAAGGAAACGCGAGCACAACAGCACCCCCGCCGCCAGATATTGCGCCCGGAAGATTAACTGCTCGCACGTAGCTCGGCTGACTGAGCGTGCCAAGAACCAGCAAGGCGGAAATTTGGGCGAGTTGGTAAGTGTTCATTTTCGCTCTCAGCGCAACACGAACGGGACACAAGACGAAGGACTAGCACAAACAGGCGCTGAAAAAAAAAGTGCTAAGAACCAGATGATCTCTGGGAGTCTTCTGATGACCTTCGGTGCCGAAGCTCGGCATCGCTTCCCCTCGTCAGATGGCCGTCTTGGGAAATTCTCTGCAATGCTAGCCAAAAGGGATCACAGACGCCAAACCACACCCGACAAAAGCAAGTGCCCTCAGAACCCACTCATCCCGCCAGACCAAAACTCAGGGCCAAAACTGCACTTAGAAAAAAAACTTGAAGAGATCAAATGTTTTGCCTGAATGAACACATGGTGTCTCCCGACGATTAGTTTAGACAGGGAACCTGTCCAAGGCGTGTGCTCCCGCTCGAGGCGCACTTGGATAGGAAAAAAACATTCGCTAAATGAAATCAGGTTGGTGCTTAGAGGACACGCGGTACGGGAATAAATGACTTGATTTGGCCGACGTAGCGTTAAATTTTTCCCGCCCCAATACCTAGGGTCAAGGTACGTTACACCACTTGCTCTTACTTATCCTTGGCCGAAATAATAAAAAACATACTCCTAGGTATGTTACCTGATTATGAACAACATTACTGCAAAGAAAGTGGGAGATATACGCTCTCCATTAGGAAGAGAATATGAAATAAACCTCCAAAACTACAAATTTGGGGGACATCCCCTTTTTGTAAAATCTTTGCTAGCTAAAAGGCTCGGCTTAGCCCGTCGGCATTTGTGTGGAGCTTGCCTTTCTTGTAGCGAACCTCAAAGCTGTGGTGCTGGAGTGCCAGGCTCCACCTCAGTAGACGACCATTTTTGGGCGGCATATTGTGCAGCCAACTCAAAGGGCAATGGTCCGTTTCTACTGTGAAACGGGACTCGGAGACGTAGCATGCCAGTTTGTCTATCACCCAAACGAGGCATGCGCATTCTTTTTCAGACGTGCTATGCGCCTCTTCCCGCGTTCTGAGCTTGCGGCTCAAGTAAAGGACAGGCCATGTGTGTCAGCTATCGCTTTCCTGGCAAAGAATAGCGCCTAACCCGCGGTCGCTGGCATCACATTGTATGATAAAGGTTTTCGAGAAATCTGGCGCTGCCAGTAATGGGCGCTCGCTTAGGGCTGCTTTCAGACTCTGAAATGCATTCTCTTTCTCTTGGTCCCAAGAAAGATTGGCAGGCTCACTTTTTCTCAGCGCGTCGGTCAGGGGGTGGCTAAATCAGAGTATCCCTTTACATAATGCTGATAATAGCCTGCTAGGCCAAAAAAAGCCCTTAGTTCCGATTTTGTGGTTGGGCGACGGTACTCCACCACGGCAGCCACTTTAAGTTCTGCAGGTCTGCGTTGGCCTCGTCCAACCACGTACCCAAGATAGTTCACTTCGGCGCACCCCAGGTGACATTTTCCCGCCCTTACCATTAAACCAGCCTCAAGCAGTCGGCTGAACACAATACGCAGGTGTTCAATGTGCTCCTCCCAGTTTTGTGAGAAAACGGCCACGTCGTCAAGGTAGGGGAGAGCGAAATCTGCAAGTCCCCGCAGCACTTGGTCCATTAACTTTGAAAAACAGTACGGAGCATTTTTCAAGCAGAAGCTCAACATTACAGGGCGAAACGTGCCCGCGGGGGACACGAATGCTGCGTACCTGCTGGCGCGCACAGTGAGTGGCACCTGCCAGTAAGCACGAACTAAATCCAGTGTGGATATATATTCTTATTTAGCGACTGTTTCAACCCTCTCCTCGATGTTCGGAAAGGGGTAGGTCTGGTCCACTGTGATTGAATTCAGTCTCCGGTAGTCCACGCAAGGTCTCGGATCCTTGCCTGGAACCTCTACAATGATTGGTGACGTATAGTCACTTTCGCAGGGCACTATGACGCCAAGTTCGCACATACGGCGGATCTCCGTCGCAATGATTTCTTTTTGCCTTGGAGAGACACGGTACGGTTTGCTCCTGATCGGCTGTTCGCTGGACCGTGTTCTACGAGGGTTGTTTTTCCTGGCTTGTTTGAAAACACCGCCTCAAAGTCGCGGACGACGTTTTTCATGTCTCCTCGTTGAGTTTCTGTCAAACTTGGCTCTCTGTCGATTGAATTTAGCAGCTCATTCGCTGCATGCTCGTCCTCAGGTATGCCATAAGGTATGTCTGAGATCTCTTCCTCTGGCATGTTCAGCGCCATGTTAACCATGGCCTGACGCTGCACATAAGGCTTCATCAAATTACTGTGGATTATCCGATTGTGTTTGTTCTTAAATTTGACCTCATAGTTGGTGTCCGAAAGATTGGACACCACCTTAGCTGGCCCTTCCCATTGCACCTCAAGCTTGTTCCTTCTTGACGGACGCAGCAACATCACTTGGTCGCCAGGTTGAAAGGTGCGCTTGCGTGCCGATTTGTCGTAGTACACTTAATACAGTGACTGTGCTGCTCTGAAATTTGCTTACACGAGGTCTCTGGTTTTCGCAAGTCTTTCCAGTAGCTTCAGGACAGGGATCCTCTCCGTAACCCTCTCATGACTCCCTCAGCATGCGCAACGGGGTCCTCAAGTCACGCCCGCAGACTGATTCAGCTGGGCTAAATCATATGCTTTCGTGGGGGACGGATCTCATTGCAGAGTGCTGCTGGAATGCAGCCTTCCGAATCTCCCTTATGCTCACAACACAGAGACCTAAGTATCCGCTTTAGCACTAAGCGCATACGCTCGACTGGATTTGACTGAGGGTGATGCATGGAACTGCGGATTATTTTAATCCCACATCATTCAAAGAGCGTTGTTGTCATGCAGCTTGTGAGCATGCTCCCGTTATCGCTTTGTATCTCTGCAGGGAACACAATGCGAGAGAAAATTGACAAAAGGGCGTCTACAACACATGCGGAACTTAGCTCCTTCAAGGGAATGGCCTCGGGAAATTTGGTTGCGACGCACAGTGAGGTCAGAATGTAGCGACAACCATGGACGCTGGCAGTGGGCCGACAGTATCTATTACAAGACGCCGAAAGGGCTCTGTGATGATGGGAACTAGTGTCATGGGCGCTATCCATTTATCCGTCGACTTGCCGACGCGCTGGCAGGTGTCGCAAGATCTAACAAGCTGTTCCACATCTTTCCAGCAGCGAGGCCAGTAATATTCGAGGGCTAATCTAGCTTTTGTTTTCTTTATGCCCAGGTGGCCCGCCCATGCATTTCCGTGTGCGAGCTCTAGAAGCTGCTGCCAGTACTTCTCAGGCACCAGGCGTTGCTCATATGCGCGTCCCTTTGAGTCGCAGTATTTCCGGTACTGAAGGCCTGATTTCTCATGAAAGCTGATGTTCTTTCTGGCGACTCCCTCGCTCATCTTATTGCTTAGAGCTCTTAACGATGGGTCACTTTTCTGCTCTGCAATAATTGCTTTCCTATCAACCTTAGTCAACTCCTCCCAACAAGTCGAAGCAGATGTTAATGTCGAACCCTTCGCGTTGGTTCCTGTTGCCAAATTCTCTAAGGAATCGGCAGCTCCTTGTATTTCATGAGCTACCGCTTGTTCAAGAACACCTTCATGGCCATGCTCATGCGGTTTAGACGGATCAGTTTTTCTGCAACGATCCCCCGGCTGGTCGGGAGAATGGTTCGGTGCCTGCTCATTTATCGGAGCGTAGTCGAGTTTCTTTGCGAGCTCTCGCGCTCGAGAACGTGTTAGCGCCATTCAAGCCAAGCCAGAGGTGAAAGAGAGACCTTTCTCTTTCAGCAGCTGCTCGGATTTATTCGAAAACAGGTAGGGCAAATGTGTCGGCAAGTTAGCGCTAACTGCCGCTTCTGTGTCTAGCCTGCCAAAAGTCCCCTCTAGAGTCACTTTCGCTATAGGCAAGCATGCACTCTGTTCTTCGGCGACCTGCTTAATCCAGGCGCATTCGCCGGTGTAGTCTGTGGAGGAAACACAGGACGGGTGAGCAACATCCATGGTAGCCGCTGAATCCCACCGCTGCCACCAGTTGTTGGTATTCAGGTAGGGTGACTGGGCCGGAGAAGAGACGAGGACGATCGGAAAAAGAAAACTTGGAAAACTTTATACAAGCACTATTTACATAATGTACAAGTACGGGCAACTGAGAGTGCTTCACAGTAAAGAGAGCTTCTTAGCAGTCGGGAGTCTCTGGTATCTCTCAAGAAGGGGGCTCTCGATCGTCTGGTACCAAACCAGCAGCTCCTTAAATACTCTTCGTATTCCCCAGATCCCTAGCTGGGGAACAGTTCGAAGAAAGATGTCCAATCACACGATGGCACTGACGGTACCACCCACGGCAGGGCGGTCCTGATCTTTCCTCGCAGCTCGGTCGAGGGAAAGGGAACAGGACCCGGTCACGTTGTCGTCCACGCGGCCTCCAGGTGGGCCCGCACGTGTGTCCGGGCCGCGCCCATGTTGATTCGGAAGGCGCCTGCATGACACAGGAATGCAGGCCGCCCCCCAGCAGGGGTTGAAAGATCTTGTACCATGGTGACCGGAACGCGGAAGTTCTGTCGAAGGTGCGGCACTCGGGCAATTGTTCAACCCCAGCGTGACCGAAGGGGACCATACTGATACCGCACTTCGTCGTCTGAGGACCGGAACGAATACGCTTATGGTCGTCGCTGCTTCCGGAATTCCTGTTCGAACACGTGGGGACGCTATTGTCGCCGCTGCTTCCGGCATTCGTGCAGCCACGTCTCCCCCAGAGGGCCGTTCCGGATGTATTCCTTTAGCCTTGTCAAGTATGAATGCTATCTGCCGAACCTAGCAGAGCAGCTTTGCACTGCTCGCAACTGTTTATCTCTCTGATAATAACTTCCACGAGGAAGCCACCAATATGAAACAGGATGCTACGTTCCGTAGATGCCAGCTCTTCAATAAAGAGTTACGTTCCGTAGATGCCAGCTCTTCAATAAAGAGTATCTCGAAGTCTGAATTCGCTTTCATATGGGTCTGGCTCAGCTAGCTTGCGCTTGCCATGTGTTAGAAATTGACGATATACTTCAATCATCGACAGCATAGCTGGTTGTCTTCGCAGTGTTGCCACTTGTCACGTTTTACCTTTTCACGTTTCAACGCACCCCACCCTCCGCTATCACTCTCGGAAAGGCTGGAGAATGTTTGCATTTCCGAGGAATCTGAAGAAAGGCTTCTGTGGGTGTAAAGGTGAAACGTGGAAAGTGGCAGCTATCCAACGCTTCACACCTATGCAGTGTTTTGTTTCCTAGCTACTTGTACTAGTTACATGTACTGCTTTAAACTAATACTCAAGGTGTGTGCTAAAAACGGCGTTAGAGTTTTTTAGGCATTCAATTCTATTTCGCGCAAGATACCGGGTACGATCGTTTATGCCAATATATACCGTGGAATCGTGCATTGTGTTTAAAATGCTTAGCCAACGTACACTTCAGGACGCGCAGTTGCGGTCATGAATTGCATATTTAGTGTAAAGAGACTTAGTTGCAAGGAATAAGGGACCTTGATCTGATCAGAACACATGAAATACATGCTTGGGTTGCATGCAGTGGCGCCCGGAAGTTTACGCTCTACTCTCTGATATGCTCGTAATCTTTTTGCATAACGTTGCAAATGTCTCGTTACTGATTTAAAATTGACAGGAAATCGAACCCATCAGGGATCTTTACGCCGTAGCTTTTATCCGAGGTTCTGAAGAAAGTAGGTAAAGGCGCGAAGGCTACGCAGCAAATCAACCAGGTTTAAGATTCCATTGGTTGAGTACCAATATAATTGCATCCAAATATTTCGAGCTGTTTATTTTTACTTCCCGTGTGGTGATTAGTAGTTCTGATACTCGACCAGTGATTGTTTTGTACACAATTCGTAAAATTCCAAAAGCCAACCATCCTGTACAGCAATGTCTCTTCACCATGGCGGCCCGGCCTAGAAGTTTGGCGCAGCTCTGTATTAAAATATTTTAAGCCTCATACCACTTTGCTCGTGAAGATAGCTAGAACATGTACATCCTGTCCTAGAGTTCGACAAAGAAAGGGAGCTAAAGCTCGTGCCAAATGATGATGATGAAAAACATTTATTGATCTGCTCTAATACATGTGAATTAGTGGTCTTCAGATGGTATCTTCCATCTTTTTCCAGGGTTGGAGTCCCTATTCCAGGCCTCACTGTGGGCAGCCGTCCTGCGTGCACACCCTACTAGACCTCTTTGGACATTCAAGATGCCGCTGGAAAGCATCCTCTCCCACTGTTCCACACTCGGGTTATTTATTTTGCCCACTTTTACTTTCTGACATTCACATGTTATATGGTATAGTGTCGGCTTGTCGCCACACCATGGGCATATGTCCTTGTATTGGGTTGGGTAGATTCTGCTTAGAATGTGTAAGTTCGGGTATGTCCCCGTTTGCAGTTGCCGCCAGGTGACTGTTTCCTCTCTACTTAGCTGTTTATCTGGCGCTGGGTATCTCATCCTAGTGCCCCTGAAGTAGTTCAAACCGTCCGCATAAGTTTGGTCTACCGATTCTGGTTCCTCTGTTTCGGCATCATGTCCAGATGCTCGGCATGTTGCGTATCCTCGAGCTATCCTGTCTGCCTCCAGATTTCCCTTGACACTCGTGTGTCCCGGTATCCAAACTACTGCACGTGTGTTTGGGTTGTTTTTGTTTGGGTCCTTCGAGCGGAGAATTCTCAACGCCTTTCGCCCAACTCTGCCGTTCATATAACTCCGGCATGCTGCCTGTGAGTCTGTTAGGATTGTTAGTGATTTGCCTTCTGCTACCGCTAGAGCTACGGCCGCTTCCTCGGTTTCGACTACTGTGCAGTTCTTAATCGTTATGCTGGTGACCTCTTTTAGATTCGAGTCAACCATTGTTGCTACTTTATGTTTATACCTTTCTTTTACCCTTGGACTCGAATATATGGCGGCATCTACATATACTGTATCAACCCGGGTAGCCAGGGTTCTTTGGACATACTCTGCCCTTGACTCTCTTCTTGCTGTGCGCAGGTTCGGGTCCATATTTCTGGGTATTGGTGCTACCCTGATGGTTCTCCAAACTTCGTCTGGTATTGCTTGGGTCCTTTGGAGCTCCCTTAGGGTTGATTCTCCGCAGTACCTGACTAGAAGTCTTGTTCCCGTCTCAGTTTGTTGTAATCTTTGGTACTCACAATTTCTTGTGCCTCTTGAAGCTCTTCGAAATTGTGTAGTTCCAAGGCCAACAGTTCCTCTGTCGCTGTTGATTGCGGTAGCTGCAGCGCCGTTTTCAGGGTCTTCTTTAGGATGGTGTCGATTTGTTGTATTTCGCCTCGGTTACAGTTGTAGTATGGTAGGCTGTATGTCACCATGCTGACCACGAGGTTTTTCATTAGCTTGATAGTGTCCGCCTCCTTCATGTCATCTCTCTTTCTGGATACTCTGCCTATCATTCTAACCATCTGATTGGTTGCTGTCTTTACCAGGGCTAGGGCGTGGGTGCATCGTAGGTTTGTTTGCAGCCACATTCCTAGTATCCTGCATTTGGTCACTTCCGGAATACGCTGCCCTTCTATATAGATTTCTGTGGTGTCTTCTTCCTCATTTTTGATTTTCCTTTTTTTTCTTATTCTCAAGAGTTCGGATTTCTCCATTGAGAATTCTAATCCGAATCGTGCCGAAGCTTTCTGAAGCACATGTTTCCTCAGGACATTTCACAAAGATGAAAGTGGGACTTGCAGTGTAGTTTTCAGAGAGACCCCCGCTGCAATGCGTTACTTGGTGAAGAAAAAACGCTGGACTAAGAAGCCAAAACCACAGTATGGTTTTTAGAACTTGTATCGAAGTGGTATACTCGGATACATCCGGAACGGCGACAACCTACATTACCTTAGTGCTGACGTAATGAGTATGCTAAAGTCGTGCGAGGAACTTTTCAAGGGGATCATGGAATGAACCGAAAGCCTTCTTATTGTACAATCTCCTTTACAGGCTGTTGTAACGTGCATCACTAAAATGGTAAAGTTCAACGTGAGGGCTTGCCAAGTACACAATACAACCGTTGAGAAGCTTCTCATATCCACCTATGCCCGAATGAGGTTACGCATTCACCCGAGTCAGCTTGAAAAAAAAAAGTTAACGGCTGCTGCAATTAATTTAAAGTGATACCACAATTTTGCTAGTGTGCATAAAGCTTGCGTGTACTTTGTGTTACTTTTTTCTGGAAGGATTTGCATATTTTTCGCATAATGTTGTAATAAATTGTTAGAGTGGTGTTGCAAAGCTTCTTTATCACTACTATACTTTTTGCGCATTATTTCTGACCCGCCGCGGTGGCTCAGTGGTTAGGGCGCTCGACTACTGATCCGGAGTTCCCGGGTTCGAACCCGACCGCGGCGGCTGCGTTTTTATGGAGGAAAAACGCTAAGGCGCCCGTGTGCTGTGCGATGTCAGTGCAGTGTACGTTAAAGATCCCCAGGTGGTTGAAATTATTCCGGAGCCCTCCACTATGGCACCTCCTTCTTCCACTCTCTCCCTTGTCCCTTCCCTTACGGGGCATTCAGGTGTCCAAGATATATGAGACAGATACTGCGCGATTTCCTTTCCCTAAAAACCAATTATTATTATTATTATTTCTGCGATTTCCACATAAGTGGCTTGCTGTAATGAAAAAATAAGTCAGTTAACGCGATGCAAACTTTTTGACAAACTAA